>NW_026622852.1:51629082-51749082 GCF_023065955.2 Ursus arctos | reverse complement strand
GAGGATACAATGAGACCATGCATGGAAAACTCAACACTCCATAAATATCAGCTCTTAACGTAGTCATGAAAACATCATGCCCCAAGGACCTGCTCCTGGGGTCCCCAGTGGCTGTGGTGACCTCTGCTAGGCACCCTGCCCCACTCCCCCTTCTCTGGGGCTGGGTGTGATCCCGATGGGTACTATCATTCCCATTTAACAGATGAGGGAACTGAGACTCCATAACTAGTCCAGTCCCACCAGGTGGAGGCCCAGGAACCCTGAGCCATCAGTGAAACAGCAGGAAGGGCCAGGGGACTGCTCCAACAAAGTCCAATTCAGAACCTTCTCAGTCACGGTCTGCCTGGGCAGAGGTCAGCCCAAGGGAGGGAGAGAGGGTCCAAGTGCAAGGCTGGGCCAGGTTGTGGTGAAACCCGAAGTTCCAGACTTCTAGGAGGCCAGTGCACTTAGTGTTTGGTGGGACCAAGGCAGGGTCTGGACAGCACCAGGAAGAGTGGTGAAAAGAGCCATCCTGTATCGAGACCTTATTATGTGCAGTGTGTGGGGCTAAGACACTGACAAGCTGAACCTTGCTGGATTCTCGTCCCAACGCAGAGAGGGATTTGCTATCATCGTGCCTATTTTTACGAATGCAGACATGGAGAAATGGTATCACTTGTCCTATCATACGTTGGATGCCCAGAAGCAGAGGAGTGGGTTTGAACTCAGGTCTCAGGGACCCTAGGGCTTTTGCCTTCAACATTATGTGATGCGGGTGATGCAGAGAGCACGATCAGGCAGGCCTGACTCAAAGCCCAGCCCAGGAAATGACTTTCCACGTGACCTTGGGCCTGGTTCCTGGTCTGAAGGTCCAGGTGGACTCCATGAGGCCGACAGTCCTCACATGGTGGGGCTAACGAGGACACAGTAGGCATGCAGAAAATGTCCTTTGTTACTACCATTCTCTTTTTTCTTTCCTTTACCTCTAATCAGTATAAGCTGGTTCCAAGTCCAGTGGAAGGAGGCCAGGTAGGGAAACTGAGGCAAGCAACAGTAATCACATGTGGCAAAGTCAGCTTGGCTGGGTTAAGTAGTGGGGTGAGGGCCAGATGCCACGTCACCCCACTCCTCCCTCCACTACGGACCCTGCGGGCTGGCGTGGGTGCTGGTGTGGGTGCGGAGGCCCTACTTGCCTGCCACCCTCCCCGATCAGACGTCCCTCCTCAGGTTCTTCCTCCTGCCACCTCAGTACCTGGCCCTTGGTACTGGCCAGTATCTCTACTGGGGCTGGACAAGGGGGACCAAGGAGAGTCAGACCCAGACTGTTGGGAGAGCCAGAGGAGAATCGGGGTTCCTGCCCATGGCCTCATGGGGTGTGGGAGGTATGCAGGAGGCTCGCATCCTAGGTCCACAACTCACAAGCTGTGCGACCTTGGGTATGTTCCGCATGTCTTCGTGCCTCGTCTCCGTCCTAGGCAAAACGAAGATAACGTTTGCACCTCCTCATGGGGATGTCAAGGACATTTAGCCAGCCGATAGCAGGTCAGTGCCAGGCTCGATCCTGCTCCCCAAGGGCAGGAGTTGCCATGATTTAGGGTGTTCAGACCCGTTGCACAGAGGGCTAACCAAAGGGTCCAGGAGCACGGTGACTTGCCCAAGCCCACCCAGCTCCCAGGTGACCCGGCTGGCTTCGAGGGCCCTGGCTGTGAGCTCTGGAAGGATGGGGACCCAACTGTCTTCCTTCTTGTTGAACCCCCATGCTCAGCCCAGGGACTGGGGAGGGAAAGGAAGGGAAGGGAATTGAGGGAGGTCAACAAGGATTTCACCAGGGAAATGGGAAGGACGTTCTGGAGGCAGCAGCGTGGGCAAAGGCAGGGAGATGTGAAAGAGGCCACTGTATTCAGAATACTGGGGTCTCCCAGTGCTCCTGGGTGGGAATGAGAGGCAGGTGACAGAAGGAGCTGGCCGGGGTGTGCTGGTAAATGCTTGATAACTGGAGACCCTTAGCAACTGGGATGGAGAGGGAAAGAAGACTGGACTCGCAGCATTTGCCAATTTACATGGTATAAATTCTCCCACCACGGCTGATTTCAAGGTACCAACACATCGACCAGCTCACAAAATCCCTGAAAATTTAACAATGAGCTCTTCTTGTGAGCCAGGACAAGCAGGGGACCCCAAGGGGAACTCAGGGCCCTCCTCCTGGTGCTGCCTGACCAGAACACACTGCGATTCAAACACGGGACGCTGTTTCCTGGCAACGGTGCCTCTGCGGGTCCCAACTTCCCACCTGAGCAATGGGCTAATGGTTCCTGGGCAGAGGCAGGCTGCCCAAGTGGATCCAAGTTCAAGGGTAGTGACATCTCTATCTCCTCTCCCCACCTCATCCCCCTCTGGGGCAGAAGGAGGGAGATGCGCTGTCGGAGGAAGGCCAGAGTCCACCCAGGCCCTCTTCCCACCCACTATTCCCCACCCCAGCTGGGAAGATAGGGCCCTGCCAAGCAGGTGGTGGTGGGGTCACCTTGGTGAGAGTTATTGGGGCCTGGACCGAGGCAGGAAGATATTATGCACTGAAGGCCACAGCCGAGGACACTAATCTGAACAGACAAGGAATCAATGGGAATTTCTATTTAGGGAGGAAATCAATAGGAATTTCAAGGTAGGAAAAAGGGGAATTACCTTTAATTGGAGTTCTCGTCCACTAGGGTCTCTGGTGGGGCCAGGGCTCACTGGCCCTTCGATGGACAGCCAGAGCAGACCCCCACTCTGCCTAGGCTCTGTCTGGTATACCTCCCACCAGGTAAGCCACCCCTCCTCTCAAGGAGCCCTTTGCAGGTTAGGGAACCACGGTGGAGTAGGTACACAGAGGCCGCAACGTCCAGCACTCAAAAAACCATTTCCTTCTCTCTTAGGTGGGGACAGTAGAGATACTGGCCTCATCAATAAGGAGCTAATTTCAGATATGTGAGGCACAGAGAGGTTAAACAACTTGCCCAAGGCCACACAGCTAGGAAATAGATACTGGGATTTGAACCCAGGCCAACGGAGCACCAGAACCTGGTCTCTAACCGCTGTGTTCTGCCGCCCTGTAAGAGGTGTTCAGCCCTAACTGCGCCCCAGACTGTCCATGCACCCCGTCTGGCAGAAACCTGGTCACTGGAGGTGACTGAGAAGCAGAGAGAAGTAGGGTGGGCTCAAGCCACGTGGGGAGGACCCTAAGACTGGCTGCTTCCATTGCCATCCCCACACACATGCACATGCACACACAGGCATCGCTCGGGGCCATGTCCCCACAAGAAGAAGGATGCTCTCGGAAGGAGGTCCGGGACTGCCCAGACTCCTAAGCAGACCCCAGCAGAGGGCGGCTCTGGCTGCTGACCAGTGGCTGGCCGAGAAGCTGCAGTGTGGAGTCATATACTCCCCCTTGCCCCGAGGATGGCGACTGCACATGCAGCTGGGGGCCCTCGAAGAGCCTGACTACGGGCCCGGCTCACAGCAAGGGAGCTCCTCTGGGCGGAGGGCCTACTGTGTGCCAGGCCCTGTGCTAGGAGCTTTTCTGTGGTGTCTCACTGCATCCCCCCACAGGTCCTGTGGGAAATGAGGGACCATGCCCCTGGAAGCAGAGCTGGGGGGCACAAGGGGAGTGGTGGGCCATCCTCTCAAAAGTGGGATCCCTCCTACAGTTCTTAAGGCAATGTCTTGGTCTGATGACTGCACAGACTTTGTTATAAAAGACTTGGAAGAAGTTGAGGGGGGGAGTGCACAGCCGAAACCACAAGGGGAGGGGGCATAAGCCTGGGGGAGATGTCTCTTTTCTGTGTTTGTCCCACCCCAGGCCCCACATGCTTCCCTCCTGGGGACCCTCACTTGGCATCTCTGTTAGAGTTATTTTCCAGATGAGAAAACTAAGGACAGAGGGGCAAAGGGACGTGCCCAAGATTACGTGGTATAAGGAGGCACAGGATTTGAGCCCAGCCTGACATCCCACAGCACACATGGCCCTCCTGGGCCAGAGGGACAGCCAGCCCATGGCTTCCAGGGGTGCTGGTCTCTGAGCAGCCATGGTGACAAGGGGACTGGAGGGGAAAGGCTGTTCAGATCTGGATCTGGTGGCAGGAGAGGAAGGCGGCAGATGGGGAGGGTTGCTCACCAGGCCTCAGTAGACCAATCTGGGACTCAGGTCTCTGGCCCCGATGGAGACCTGGAGTTGTTAAGGACAGAGCCTCCAAGGCCGGTACCTAGCGCTTGGGGCATCCCTCCACCCCCACTTCCCTTAGTAATTTCAGCCTGAACCTGCAGGGGGCGCCAAGGACAAAGGGGCCAGGCTGGGGTACTGCCTCCGCCACTTCCTCCCAGTATGACCTTGGGCAAGGGGCCTGACCTCTCGAATCTCAGTTTCCTGGTTTGGGAACAAGAAGGATCAACTCTACCATACGGATTGTTGAACCGATTGGGAGAACCACGGGTTGTGAAGTCCTGTCCCTGAGGAAGTGCCTAAGGGACATTTGCTGAAGGAGTGAATGCTCGCAGAGCAGAGGGGTGATGGACGAGCACGGCAGAGCAGATGAAGGACTGGCTGCATCCTGCCCTCACCGGCCAGCCTGGCAGAGGGGTCCCCCACTGGTGAACCAAGACGCACGGTCCCCAGTGGGGAACCCCCAGTTGCCCAGGGATGCCTCCACCCAGGCGGGGGGCACAGGGTCTGAGCGTGGACACGCACGTCACACACAGCCCAGAGCATGGATCTGGGCAGAGCATGGATCTGGGCCACTGGCCCTCAAACTGCACTATTCTTTACGTTCCTTGCTATTCTTTTCAACACAAGCACTGCGGCCTCGGCTCTCTTAAAACAGGTGTAGCACCATAAACAGCAGAGAATGATTTTTCCAGGCCATGCACAAGCTCTAGTGGTCAATTCAAAGGAGAATGCAGGCCGGGCATCCAAGCCCACTTGTCCCCTCGCTCAGGCACACCCAGGCTGGCCCATTCTGGGGAGGAGAGGCCCAAACCCAGAAAGGAATCTAGGCTGAGCGACCAAGCAGGGGACACAACTGGGGGTGCTGAGCCATCAAGGGTCCCCCGGGGCACTTGCTCCGGGCACCAGGCTCTTTTTCTCATTCTTCCTCTTGAAACTCAGGACAACCTGCAGGTGTGGATTATGCCCGAGGGACGAGGACACTGAGGCCCCGGGCAGGAAGCAGCTTGTCCAAGACCCCATGCTCCCTGGTCTGACTGTGCCACACCACCGGGACCCGGGGGGCTTGGAGTCTCCTGCAGGCAGGCAGGGAGGGCGTTCGCCTCCTTGCTCCCTCCTCCACACCCTTCACCCGGACCTGCCAGGGCCTCAGGAAGAGAGGAGGCCTGTCCCTGTCCCCTTCCAGGTCAGCCGGGCTCAGCTGGAGCTGCAGGTTATCGGAAGCTGCCGGGGCCCCGTACAGCTCATTAAGTACAGGCGCGGGGTCAGCAGCTTTTACGGGCCCCATAAAGCATCACTCGTTGCCACTGCAGCACACGGCTCACCCTGGCAACCTGTCCCTCCCAGGCCAAGGAGGACGAGTTTCTTCTTTAAGGAACCAATCTCCCAGACTCATAAAATCACCAGAAACACCATGGGGGGTCTGTGCCCTAAAAGATAATTACGGGGTGACCCATCCGCCCTGGAGGCTGGTGCAAGGGGAGTGGATTCCACTCAACAGAGGCCCCGAGCTTGTCCGTCCTCACAGGGCTGGCCGCTGCGCTAGTGAGCCCTTGGAGCCCATTATCTCATTAAGGCCTCAAAACCGTCCTATAGGGTAGACAGTATTATTAGCCCCATTTTACAGACATAGAAACAGAGGCTGGGAGTGGTGAGCCACACTAAACCAAAGTGAAGACAGAGCTGGGATTGGAACCCAGAGCCAAGCTCCCAAGGGCCCTGTGTTGGCCGCCGCACCACTGTAGTGAGCACTGCTCACTGGCTTTGGCAAGGAACCCCAAATGCCCCAGTGCACCCCCACTTGTGTGCATAAATGAGACCACAAGAGCAACAGCACAAGATTTTGGCTGGTTACCAGTCCCACCTGTACGTTACAGAATCTCACCCACCTCCAAATGCTCCCCAGGTCTTTCTGGGGTGTCTCCTATGGGCTCAGAAGCCTGTCCACTCAGGTCCGTTCCACTGGCCTCCGCGTGGTTGTCACAGTTGGTCATCACCATCAGGGTAGGGCAAGGCCCCTCCTGTCCCATGCTTCCGCTGCTCTGCTCCTTGCAGGCTGAACACCCCCTGGGCCACTCCAAAGCAGCGGTCTCCCCAGGCCCCAGGACCTCATCTCTGAGCACAGGGAAAGCCCCACCCCTGAGCCAGGACAGGGCTTGAGCTGTGAAGCTATGGTCTGGCGGTTCTGCTCTGGGTTGGGATCACAGCTCCCCTACTTACTCACAGTGTGAAACTCTGTGAGCCTTACTTGCCTCATCTGTAAAATGGGGGCTGCTGCGAGTAGCAGGGAGAGAACCCAAGTCACACCCTGCGCAGGGCCTGGCACACAGCACCTCTCAGCCACGGTAATGTGGCTCCTGAGACAGAGTCCTTCTTGCTCTTCCCCTCCCTATACTAACTGTCTCCCTCCTGCACCCCTGCAGATAGAGGGGGTCCCCAGCCCCGCACGCCCCTTGGACGCTGCTCCACAGGAGACTCCTGGGGCCCCACAGCTGCCGCCCACTCCCCTCCCCACCACCCAACATTCCTATCCCCCACCCAGCCCCCAGACCCGGCTTGGTGGGAGGAGAGGAGGAAGAGGAGACCGTAGCCTGAGAGTTATGCCCGAGGACTTGAGGTCTTGAAAACAAGGGTATTCCAGAGGTAGGGGGCAGGCAGGGATGGGGGGGTCACCCCACTTCCTCAGTGAGGAAACCTTCCTGGAAATACGTGTTGGCTAATGTTGCCATGGGTGGGGAGCGGGGACAGACAGCAGGGAGGAGAGCAATTCAGAAGCTAAGTTACAATAGGGTGGGATACATACCCTGTCCTCACCGCGTGAGTGCGCATGCGCGGGAACGTGCGCGCGCATGGAGAGGCCCCAGAATCCTCCGCGGACCATACTTTACTCCCTAGTCAGCAACCTCGAACCCACCCGTTACCGGGAAAAATGAACCCAGAACACCCTAAAGCTCAGGCTTCCACACGTGCCTCTGACACAGGTGTGCTGACACACGTGTACATGGGTGGACAGCCATAGGCAAGGTCACAGACAAGCAGGTGTGCAACGGTGTGCGCACAGGCGAAAACATGCAGCCTCTCACAGGCATTGACACGAACACACACAAGCCTGGGCGCGGAGGGAGGCGTGCGCAGACTCCGACGCCCGCAGACGCCTGAACCAGCACGTACAGGTGTGCGCTCCAGTGCGCACCGTGGTGCGAGGGCTACACCCCAGCACAGCCTGGCCCGCCCTGCTCCCCCGGTGAGTTATTTGCTGATGCTCCTGCCCCGCCCCATCCCCACACGAGCCTTTCGGTGTGGGGCTCTTTTGAGCCTTTGAAGGCCGCACAGCAGCGGTGTGCAGTGGGGAACATGGCGGGCACAGACCACCCAAGCCCAGCACGCCCTCAGAGCCATGCCCATCAAGGGCTTCTAGAACCTAGAGCACCATATGACCGACCGAGGGGCCAACCTTGCACCCTCTCTGGTCACCTGGAAGATAGGCATCCCAGAGGGCAGGGGTTATTTCCTGGGGAGATGGGAGGAGGAGGGGTGATGGAAAGAGGGTCAGGAGAAGGGGAAGGAGGGAGGAGAAGGGGAGGACAGAAGGCAGGAGGAGGTCCACTACGGACCGGTTGGTTGCCATCTTTAGGGACAGGGCATTCCTACCATCCCTAAGGTGTTCTGCAATTCACTTCTCCCGGGGTCTACTTTTCATTGTCTGGCTGTCACCCCCTTCTGTTTAGAACTTAGATGGGGGTAGCACATAGTAGATGCTTAATAAATGTTAGGTTTTATGCCTGAATGTCTAGTTCCGAGCACTGTCGCCACACCCCTCCATAGACCACCTCCGGTTGCTGGCCAGGCTCCTCCCCATCTCAGCAAATAGATCTTGCCCATGCCCTGACCTCCAGCACCAGGAGCTGCCCAGGGCTGCCTTCCTAGAGGATAAGAGATACTCTAGCTTGAAGAGAGGAGTTATGGGTGGGGTGGGGGTGTGCAGGATACACTGTCCCCCCAGACAGTCCCTCCCCAGGGCACTCCCAAGGAACCTAGACTTCTGGGCAATAGACCCTCTCCCAGGGTACAATTGTCACCCAGGAGCTGACCCACTAACCAACTGCCTCATGACCTTCTCTGGCCAGCTTCCAGGCCCTCTTTCCCTTTCTCCTAAACCTGCTCCCCTCACAGGCTCCCCAGTTGCCACCCAGCTCCCCCTCTCCCATCCCCCTGAAATCAGGAACAAGGTAAGAATATCTTCTCTCCCCACTTCTACTCAATATTGTACTGGACATATTAGCCAGGGCAATTAAGTAAGAAAAAGGAACAAAAACATCCACAGTGGAAAATGAGAAGTAAAATTATCTCTATTTGCAAGTGACATGATCTTATATATAGAAAAGCTTAAGGAATCCACACAAAGCTATTGAAGCTAATAAGAGAATCCAGCAAGATTGCAAGATATATATTCGATATAAAAAAATCAACCGTATTTCTATACGGTAGTGATGAACAAACCAAAAACAAAATTAAGAAGCAATTCCATTTACAACAGCATCAAAAAGAACAAAATACTTAGGAATAAATTTAACAAAAGAAGTATAAGACTTACCTTCTGAAAACTATAAAATATTGTCTAAAGGACTTAAAGATCCAAATAAATGGAAAGACATCCTATGATTGTGGATCAAAAGACAATTTTGTTAAAGTGACAATAATCCCCAAATGGATCTACATATTCAGTGTAATCCTTAACAAAATCCCAGCTGCCATTCTTGTGGAAATAGACAAGTTGATCCTAAAATGCATATGGAAATGCAAAGGAGCAAGAATAAATCCAGTCTTGGAAAACAATGAAGTTGGAGGGCTCACACTTCCTGGTTTCAACCCTTTCTACGAAGTTACAGAAATCAGCGCTACATGGTGCTATCAGGAGGACAGACGTGCAGATCAATGGGATGGAATTGACCATCAAGAACTAGACATGCAACTGATATTGGACAGCAGTACCAACACAACTCAATGGAGAAAGAGTATTCTTTTCAACACATGGTGCCGAGATAAGTGGATATCCACATGCGAAAGGAAGGATGAAGTTGGACCCCTACCTCACACTATATACAAAATTAAATCAAAATGGATCTACATATAAGACCTATGACTGTAAAACTCTTAGAAGAAAAACAGATGTAAATGTTGGATTAGGCAACAATTTTGTAGACGATTCCTTAGACACCTAAAGCACAGCAACCAAAGGAAACATTTGCCCTCACCCCACTCTGCCCAGGCTTGTTCCTGCCAGTGTCTCATCCTAAGCCCCAGCGTGCCCACTCCTGCTGTCTCCATTCCAGCGCATTTCCCTGACCCTGACCTTCTTCCCTCTGACCTAGCCAGTGTCTCATCCTAAGCCCCAGCGTGCCCACTCCTGCTGTCTCCATTCCAGCGCATTTCCCTGACCCTGACCTTCTTCCCTCTGACCAATCCCCAGGGGTCTACCTTCTCATCACAAACCCTAAGCTTTCTCTGCGCGGTCCCCAAACACCTTCACCAGAGTCTCCTGAGCCACTCTCCTACTGAGCTGGACTGGGGCCCGCATCTCAGCCCCAAGACTTCGCAGTGTGGGGCCCCAAGCAAATCGTGACATCTCCCTGAGCCTTAGTTTCCTCCTCTGTGAAATGGGGACCACTGGGTCACACCAAAAGAAAATTCAACTCGAATGAGCTTAAGCTAAAATGGGATTTTATTGGAAGGATGCTAGAATCAAAGATATCCCAGGATTGAAGGAGGAGTAGAAAATCCAGACCAGGGAAGAGGAGGTACGGGGCCAGGCCCAGGAGCAGCTGGGACCAAAGATAAGGAAGGTAGTAGGGCTCTTTCTTCCTCTCTCTCACAACGTGGATTCCCTCCCCCCTTTCGCTGAGGTCTGGCTTTTGTCCAGAGTAGAAAATATGGCCGACAGCTGCCTTGTAGAGCTACATTCAAATCTTAAACTTCCGACTTCATTAAAACTAGGAACTCCACGTCATCAAAAGCCACCATTAAGACAGTGAAAAAGCAAGCCTCAGAATATATAAAGATCTACGGGCAAGCAATAAGAAAAAAGGAGACAACCCAGTTTTTTTAAAAGTGGTCAAGAGACCTGAGCAGGCCCTGCACAGAAAAGGATATCCAAATGATGAGTAAGCTTAGGGAAGTTGCTCAAGGTCACGAACATCATTAGTCGTAGGGAAAATGCGAAGTGATACTCTCTGTCCCACCCAGATGACTGAGCTTAGAAGAGCTGGCAGCACCAAGGGTTAGAGAATGTGGGGAAACCGGAACTGTGCTAGACTGCTTGGAAGAATGTAAATTGGTACGGCCACCTTGGCAGCCTCTACTAAAACTAGAGAGACAGACAGACAGACAGACAGAACCAAGAAATTCCACTCCTGGCAGGTACCCAAGGGAAGAGAGTATTTATCCCCACCCAACACAGGCCTGAGAACGTGTGTCAGCAGCCAAGTTCGTCAGAGCCCCAAAGCCTGGAGACAACACGAATGTCTAGCAACAAGAGGATGGGTAAATAAATCCCAGTAAGTTCGGGCCACAGTGTCCTGGGTAGCAACGAAGAGGACCGTACCACCCCGGCAGGCAACAGCTCGGGCGCTTCTCTAAGCACAAGACCGAACAAAAGGCCAGACATAGAGGAATACACACTGTTTGATTCCTACACAAAGTCCCAAAAAGGCAAAACTAGTCAGCGGTGGCTGAGATCATAGATGTTTATTTGGGGAGGTGTCAGTGGGGAAGAGGCACAAGGGTGCTCATTGCCGGTGACAATACGTGCGTAGGAATGTATATAAAAGTTCATCCAGCTGCCTACTTCGGATTTGTGTCCCTTATTAAATTTAAGTTCCGTTAGATAAGAAAGGAAAATAAATTTCCTCCGGCCATCAAAAGCTCTCTGCCAGACTCTCTCATGCCCAAGTACAAAAATCCCACCTAACGGTGCTGGGCGTCAGGACCAGGGAGAAAGATGGCGGCTCCATTGGATGGAGTTGGGGGAGGAGGAGCTGGGTATTTGGGGGTGCGGCTCCCAGAACAGGGAGGGGAAGGGAAGAAAAGCAGAGCAAAACACAGCAGTCCTCTCCTTTGTCCTCTGAGACTTCCTTTCCCAGTCTGCAATGTGGAAACCCCGGATTTTCCTGCTGCTAAGGTTAAAAGGAGGAGTCAAGTGATTACTGGCTTCAGGTGCTGGCCTGGAACGTAGATTCCAGCCACTGCTTGACACAGGGTCCCCTTCCCTTCATCCTTCTCCCCTACCCACTCCCTCTCCCTGGCCACCCCTGCCCCTCTGTTCCCCCCTCAGCTCCCCTACTTTGCCCTGTGTGATCCCCAAAGTGAGGACCATCACCGTATAATTTCAAATTACTTGTAGCTTTAGTTAATTAAATGTAAAATCATTGGAATAAAATTATACCTTCATTAGAAATTAACTCCCATTTCAGGCCTGGAATAATGACCGAGCTCTCTCTCTCCCCCCTTCTTCCAAACCACATACAAAATGGTCAGTTAAACTGAATGGGAAAAAAAGTTTAACGACTGCACGGCAATCAAGCTTATTATTATTTAAGCACAAGCTATTACCATGTGCAATGAGGTATCAGCCAATAAATTATCTTTGAAAGAGTCAGTCCTTGTCTGAGTGCAGACAGGCTGCTGCCAGGAAAGTGGTGTGGGCACTTCCCTGGCCAGGTGAGCTGCCCGGACTGGAGCAGGGATGGTGGGTCCTCAGGACCTCAGGTCAGGACCTCGGGGTCACTCTGACGAGAGCATGGGTGTCCTGCCTGACTCTCCAGCCCTTGGTGATGGGCAGACACTCTGGCTCAAGACAGAGATTAGGGCCCCAAAGGGGTCCCTGAAAATAGGCAGGAGCTAGAGAAAGGAGAAAGAGGGGTCTAGGGCAGGCAGGGGGCTGGGATGATGCAGACAGAAACAGGGACAGGAAGAGGAAGAGGAGAAAAGAATCTTCCAGTGACCTGGGGAGGAGTTTGAGACCAAGACTAGGAGAGAAGGGAATGCTCAGAGCAAACATGGCAGAAATAAGAGAACAGAGAGGCCAAGAACCAAGGCCGCGTGTTGGGGGTTTGGAGCCCTTGAACTACTGTAGTCGGAGGGAGGGATTTCCCAGGACAGGGACTTTCAGTGCTAAAATCCGCAGCGTCTGGGCAAACCAGGACAAGTTGGTCACCCTGCTCCCGGATCCTCGAGGCAATGGGTGCTGCAGTCCCCAACTGTGCAGGTGAGAAGACTGGGCCTCGGCAGGGTGAAGCCACTCATCCAGGACCACAGAGACAGAAGAGAGGAAAGACACAAACACGAAGCCAAGTCAAGCGTCCCCTGATCTCGTCTCCCCACCTTCCCCCCACCTTTGCCTTATCCCAGCCCCCTCCCTGCCCTCCATCCCTCATTTTTCCTTTCTCTGCCCTCTTTTTAAGTTAAGGGCCCCTTTTTGTCCCCAGTCTCTGTCCTGAACCAGAGATCGGCCCCTTACTGTGGGCTGGCTGATCAGATGAGACACATACCCAAGTCTCCATGGCAGGTAGATGGGACACTTAAGGACAGGAAGATCTCAGGGTCCTCAGACCCCAACCGTCCCCCCCATCACCCTGTCCCAGACTGCAGGCAGCAGCCAGAACCCTCCTCCCAGGGGCTTTAGGGGCCGGCAGACCTGGGTTGGAGCCCATGTTCTAGCATTGACTCACCCGATGACCTTGGACAGCTTTTTCACCTTGCTCTACTCCTGCCCCCTCACCCGTAAAATGGATGGTAAGGCAACCCCCGTGATGGGGTTGTTGTGAAGGTTTGATGAGCCTGGGTGGGTAAGTGCCCCTTGCAGAGCCTGGCACGAAGCGGCTGTCCTGGGGAAGTGATGCCCTCCGCGGGGCAGCTGCCCCTCTCCTGGGTACAGTCACCTTTCCCACAACCTTCTGTGAGCCTCTCGGCCCCACACAGAGCAAGAGGGAGAGACAGCAGCAGGACTCTGCTGGAGCCGGGCGATAAGGGACAGCGAAGAGCAGACAGCAGCAGCCTGACTCTGGGATCCCTTTGCCCCCGTAGAACAAAGCCCCTCATTTTGCACTTAAAAGAAATCCAAAAGGTACCTGCTCTTCACAGTGCCACCTGATGATAGATCTTTGTGAGAGGAAAGTATAAACGGATGGGGAAGTTAATTACCCAGAAGGTGAGTGTTTTGCGGGCGGCCACCGGGAAGAGGCGCCGCCCCAGCCGGAGGCCAGAGGCAGCCCGGGCCCACCATAAACCTCCCGTCCCCGCTCCCCTGCAGACCGACTCCTGTGAAAGTCACCTCCGTCTCTCTCACAGGTCAGGCCGAGATTTAGAGATCGGGGCCGCGCATGTGCCTAGATCTGCTGTCTGCCTGTGAGTGATGGGAGACACATTCCCGGGACATGTTTACTGTCACCCGGCGCCCCCGGCCCGCGCTCCCTGCTGCACCGTCCCCTGATAATTCACGGCCCGACTCCCGTTGGCAAATGACTGATACGGCCTTCACGGCGGGGCCTGCTGGTCACTTGTCTCAAGGAGACTGGGACGGGAACTCAGGCACAATATAAATGGGGCCCGTGGCAGCCTCAAACACCTTGGAAAATTCCCCAGCCCGGACGCCGCACCGTTTTTAAGTAATAAAACCACAGAGAGATTACATGGCCGTCTGACAGCCTGCGACGGATGGCCGCCCGCGTGAACTTTTTACCTTCGGGATGGGGACCAAGAGGAGAGGAAGGAAAAAAGAGGAAAGAACCTCCTGGCTCCTTCCTTAGTCTGTCTCAAAAGGCACTGTGGCGGCAGGGGCAGGAGCTGCGCTGGATATGTCCCCAACTCAGGTACAATGGGGAGACCCCGGGCTCAGTTTCCCCATCTGGAGAATGGGGATACTTGTGGCCGGTTTGTTAGATTTCCAAAATCCAGAAGCAGCCCTAAAATAAACCTTTCCAGGGTTAGGAGTGTAAGAATCCTTGCTTTCTTTTCCTTTAAAAGATTTTATTTATTTATTTGACAGAGAGAAAGAGGGAGAGAGAGAGAGAGAACCCAAGCAGGGGGAGTGGCAGGCAGAGGGAGAGGGAGAAGCAGAGCAGAGAGCCCGATGCGGGGCTCGGTTCCAGGACCCTGGGATCATGACCTGAGCCGAAGGCAGACACTTAACTGACTGAGCCACCCAGGCGCCCCAGAATCCTTGCTTTCATTCATTCATTCATTTGTTCTTTGATTCAAGGAGAATTTTCCCCCTGCCTCTTTAGCAGTGGGTGTGGGGACAAGGGGGCGACAACGTGAAGCAATCTCTAGGAAACCGAATGACCTCGGGGAACCCCTCATGAGCCGTGTGACCATGGGCATGTCACTGCGGTGTCCAAAGCCTCATTCTATTCATCTGTACATGGGGATCCTGAGGGTGCCTTCTTCAAAGGACAGGCAAGTCCCTCCGGAAACGCCCTCCGCCCCATACGTGGCATGCAGTAGGTATGCACCGGGCATGGCCATCAGTCCCCAAGTCCTTCTCTCTCGAAGACTGAAGAGTCCTTATGCAAACCAGGGAGCCCACCCTAAAGACCCAGAGCTCCCCAGCTGGGTAGGAAACCATGAATCTGCCCGGACTGGAGGGCATAGGCTCATACTTCATGGTCTGGCAAGACGTTCACATCTTCCCAGGCCAGCATTTCCCTGGGCCAGGATGCTATGCTCTTGGTAAACGGATTTGGATTCTTGCTCTGTATAGGAACAGGGCCTACCATATATGGAGCCGCTGCTGTGAACCATACACAGCGCTGGATGTTCCAAATACATCTTTCTTCATCCAGTCCTCGGTCACCCCAGACGACGGGCATTCGTTGGCATGTCTGGACTAGTGCAGTAGTCAGGCTACTCATCAGGGAGGGGAAGACAATTTAACAGTAGGCCAAATGTCTGATGGTGCGCTTACCCACAGCAACTTTATAAACTTACCCTCTTAGACACTCAGTGTGTGCATGAGGGAGGGTGCCCGAGTGGCAGGTAACCTCAGAGCCTGGAGCCAGCAGAGAGATGCTCCCTAAGGAGATGCCCTCTGCGTTGGTGACTCTCAGCCCTGAGAGCTGGACAACCTCCGTGGCCCCTCCAGAGGCACTCTGCCCTCTCTGGCTTGTCCTGTGGGCCTTTGTGGAAGGCATCTCTCCCGATCTCCAGCCCTTGGACTGGCCGTCAAGTTCAGCCAATGGACACCATGGCAGGAGGTGGGACAGGCTTAGGAGGAGAGGGTGGCTCTGGCGACGGCTCTTCCCTCTGATCTCAGCCTGGGGAGGACAGTCACTCTCAGTGGCAGCAGCCCTGCGGGCTTCAATATCTTCCTTGGCTCCCTTTGGCCCTGTCCCTACCTCTTTAAGTATAGCGCTGCTCCTGGAAAGCTCTTCAACTGCCCTTTTCGGTGTGCTGTAGGTTTCCTGCCAGGGCGCTGGCTGACCCACCTGGACAGGTGCAGAGCTGAGAACAGAGGGAGGCTGTGGACCCAGGCCCCACCCTCCCCTGCTGTCACTCTCGAGCCCTCAGTCCTGCGAGGACCTGGAGAGGAACAAGGGGTGGTTGGGAAGGCGGTGCGGCCAGGCAAGAGGCAACTGGATCGGGGTCTTGGACGACAAGGAAGACACACGCAGACTAAAGAGACGGAAAACACAGGACCAAGGCGACTGTGCTGGAACGTAAAGACAGGATGCACAACCACGCCTGCAGAGGGATTGGAAGCAGGGCTGAGAGTGTGGGAGCCATGTCTCCTCTCTCCCAGCCCCACCCCACATGCCCCCCCGCCCAGCTTCATTCTAACAGCCCCTCTCCTCCCCTGCCCATGTGCACCAAGCAGCCCCTCAACTCAGGCAGCCTCAGACGCTGCCCATGGGGGCTCCGAAGCCCAACTGCAACCCCCCAGGAGAAAGGCACTCCGTGGCCCACCCTGTGTCACAGGCCTGCCTCTGGTCCCATCTGCCATGGCCAGGAGCCTGCTCAAAAAGACTGGTGGTGCTGTCTCCTTCCTTCTCAGCGTGGCCACCCACGCCTGCCCCGATGAGCCCATGAGGAGATGCAGGAGGAGCCCCTGGCTAATAGGCATGGCCACCTTCTGTCTCCCAGAAGCCCCCAACCCCAGAGGGAGGCCAGAGGGTAGTGAGAAGAGCGAACCCCACCCTGGGCAGCCTGGCCAGGCCAGCACTTGTGGGAGGCGGATGGAGGCAGGCAAACTGAGTGCAAAAGGGGATTTTAAAATACACGGGACTGAGTCTTAGACATGAGGATGAGCCAATCTTAATAAGCCAATGTGGAAAGTGATAGAATTGAACCGAGATATCATTTACGGACTCACCACCCAGCAGGCAGGGGGAGGCGGTTTAGAGAGAGCAGAGTGGTAGCAGTTATTGGAAAAATAAAACCGTTTCATGTTTATACCCCTAATGAGTGGAGATGCCTCTAAACTGGTTATACTTGATTTTTTTTTCTTTATGCTTTTCTGTATTTTCTAATTTTCCTGCAATGAACATGTATTACTTGGGTAATAGAGAAATAATAAGAGCTTAGAAGAGAGTCAGGTGGTGAGAGTCCGAGGGTCCCTGAGGACCACACAGCTCCTGGCTCCCAGCACGGCATGGGCTGCGGCAGCCAAGGGAGGGAGCAGGGCACCGCGGGCAGAGCAGGCCGTCTGAGCCAAGGCCTCCAGAGGAGGTAGGGCAGGGGAAAGCCTGGCAGCACATGCTCCCAGGTATTGGGCGCAGGGTAGGGCAGTGGGAAAGCAGGTTAGAGGAGCCTTGGTTGCTTGCCACTGGCGGACAGCTCAGAGTGAGTCTCTGCTCTCGGTTTGGGGTCACGGTCCCAGGCTGTGAGTCAGGAGCTTGGTGCAAATCCTGCCTGCACCCTCACCAGCTGTGGAAGCCATGTGTCCTCTCATGTGGCAGAGCACGTGTTAGGCAAGCGGGTGTCTGGCCCCAAGGAGTTAACCTGCACCTTTCCCAGGGCCCACTCCTGGTCTGGAGAGAATTAGGGTGTGGGGAGGGGGGCCGCAGGGTCACCGGGAACCTCAGCCTGGGGTCAGAACAGGCTGGATCGTGATGAACTGCCTTGAGCAGGGGGGGCTCAGGCATTGAAGTAACGAGAGAGGGGTCGCTGAGACCTCAGACCCAGGCTTAGCTCCGAATCCCAGCTCCACTGTGGCTGTGTGGCCCCAGGGAAGTGGCTGCCCCTCTCTGGGCCTCATTCTCCCGTCAGTGAACTGGAGACGATAACTGGAGCACCTGTGGCAGATGGCATTAACAGCCCCCACTCCTCACCTCCCCTTAGGGCCGCACTCCGGCGCATGTCTTCACAGCATCTCGCACTCAAGAGACAGGGTATCGTTCTTCGCCTGTGACTCTGGGTTTGGCCCTGTGGCTTGCTTTGGCAACTGGAGGAGGAAGCAGGAGGGGAGCCATTGTGGGGGCTCCCATTTGCTCTCTGTGCCTCTGTGGTCTATGAGAAGATCACGCCTGGGCTGGGAACTGGTGCCAGGAAGAGGATGGAGCACTAGGAGAAGAGCCGAGTTGCCCCAGCCGTGCCTAGACAAGAGCAGCTGACTCCCAGGTAGCCCTCAGATCGGTGAGAACAAGTGATTGCCGTTTTAAGCAAGTGAGTTGTGGGGGCATTTGTTCCGCAATACATCTCCTCCTACAGGTAATAGGACCCCAAAGCGCCTGGTGCATAGTAATTGCTCACGAAACACTCAGCTGCTCTCATTAATGCTGTTATCATTGTCATTAGCATTCCCATCCGTGGGAGGGGAGAGCCCGGGGCCAGAGGTCAGGAGATGAGAATGCTGCAGAAACCCCACATTCATCACGCCTGCCCGGAGACGGCTCCAAGCGACAAGTTCCCTCGTCTACGTGGTTGCTTTTATTGCACTTTTGAAATCCATTCCAATTAGAGGGTGAGATTGTGGCTTCTGCACCCCAGACAGGGGTGAGACAAGCAGGGCTCAGGCCCCGCAGGCAGAGGCTTAAGCATTTTATAATAATCATATTTCTTATGAGGCTTTAGTTTCACTTCCTTCAAATTAAGTCTCAGCAATAAAGCAATCGATTCCCTCTCGCTGGGAAACAGGGCTGAATTCCACCTGACACCGGCTGAGCTCTCGGCCCCTCTCCACAGGACGCCCCTCTCCAAGCTGGGATGGTGGCAGTTTGGGGGTCTGCGTGGTTGGCTGATCCCGAGAACCTTGGAGAGCTTCCTCTCTAGCCTCTGCTGGCAGGAGGGAGGCTGCATCCTGGAGCAGCCTCCAGACCAGCTTCAAGGGCATCCAGACAGGCCTGCCGGGGACCAAGTACCAAGAGAGGGAGCATGCCGTGGGAGAAGGGTCCGAGCCCACACTCCCGGCTTCCTGCTGGCTGCCCCCATCAGGAGGGTCCTACATGGCTTTAGAAGCCTGAAAAACCAAGATGCCACAGTCCTGGCTTTGGTATCAAGGCTTGATGCAGGGATTCAGCAAGGGAGATAGGAAAGGCGTGGGAGAGAAGGAGGGAGCATTCCTCCTTGCCCCACGTGCCCTGTCTCCAGGGAAAGAAGAGGGGCTGGTTGGTTTCCACAGTCTGCTTCCCCAACCCATCCTTCTCCGAGAAGGTCCCTAAGCAGAGTGCAGAAAAGTGGCTGAAGACCCCTGCAAGATGGGTGTGGGGGTTTCAGAGCGGAGAAGCCCTGCCCCTCCCAGGTCCTGTCCAGGATGCCAACTCCCAGCAGCCTCTCTGGTGAGCAGGAGACCAGAGAGCATCACAAGGGCAACAGGACAGTGTGGGGGCCCGAAGGTGGGGCTGGGGTGGCCCAGGAGGAGCAGCCCGGATTGGAGGCAGGGCCTGGATTCCTATGACGCAAGGGAGGCTCTTGCCTCCAGCACAAAATTCAAGGGGGCGCCAAAAACTCAACAGTCAACTGAAATAATATTTTTAAAAAATCAAAATGGATACCAAAAAAAATCCATGATGAACAAAATATCAAAATTGAAGACTGGCTCTGATCTGTTTAAGACCCTGCATTGTCATGTACCTGGAGAGGTCATTTCCAATCAGCCCAAGTCCCTGTGGCAGGTGCATGGGGGTTACCAATGCTGTGCAAACAGGTTGGGTGACGTGGGTTTGTATATAGTTTGTATATATGTTCTTGATCGTGAAGGCTCTTTTTTTTTTTTTTTTGTCTTATTTTTAAGTAGGCTCCACGCCCCGCATGGAGCCCAATACGGGGCTTGAACTCACAACCCCAAGGTCAAGACCTGAGCTGAGATCAAGAGTCAGACGCTTCACCGACGGAGCCACCCAAGCATCCCTTGATGGTGGAGTTTTTATGAACCTTTCTCACTTGGTTCAAAATAGTGAGGGGGTGGTATTTTGATAAATGTATAATGGGGCATAGGTCATCTCCTTCGCCTCAGGCTCCTCCAATATGACTCCGACTGGGGGGTTAGTTAACTGGGAGAAGGGAAGAGACAGAGACACAAGGAGAAACCAGGAGGCAGCCAGTGGGCCAACGGGCAGGAGGTGGGCTGGCCTGCGCGGTTTCTGTGTAAGCGCTGGAGCCTACTGCCAACCCCAAGAAGAGGGTAGGGACGAGGAAAAGCAGTAATGTGGCGAACTGCTCAACCGGAAGTGACCGAGAAATCCTGAATCTGGCCAGCTCTGCCTGGGTTATATTTGGGCCTTGCAGTTCAGAAGGAAAGTATTAGGGAGAGTGAAGAAACCAAAGTTGCTGACATTCAGGAAGCATTGCCCCACCAGGCCCAGTCCATGTGCTCTCCAGCTCCATTTCTCAAGGCAAAGCCTGAGGCCCAGAGAGGTTAAGATACCTGCTAAAGGTCACACAGCCTGGGAGTGGTGAAGCCAGGGTTCCGTGCCAAGATCCCACCCTTAACCCCTTCACACAATGATGTCATGTGACCTCACTATTCGTCTGAGTTTGTTAGCTATAAAATGAATCCCTACTTCACAATCCCTCAGCAGGGGACCCTGCAGATGATTTTAGTAATAATGTGGTACAGGTTGGGACCACAGAGAGAAGGACAGGGTAGGGGGATGCACTTTGGCAGCAAAGCCCCTCATCCCACAAACCCTGTCATTCATGAGCGTTTCATTCATTCCCCAAACAGCTCGTGAGCACCTGCTGTGCCAGGCACCTGGCTCAGTCCTGGCATAGAGCAGGGAGTCAGGGGGATGCCAGCACCTCCTCCCTGGAGCTCAAGGGCTCGTTAGGGACAGAGGAATGGAACACATCTAGGCACAATCATGTCATTACAAACCGCATCAAGGGCTAAACACAAAGGACAAGGTGTTGGGAGAGCACATTAGGGGGCCACAGGCAGAGGCCGAAGGGGCAGGCGGCAGAGCTGAGGTGCTCGGGGCCCAGGGTGTGGCACCATGAGGAGCCTGTCTACCTGCGAAGTCTGTGGTCACAGCAAATCAGTGGCCAAGCTGCAAAGTGCAAGTAGGCCTGATCTAACCCGGCGGGGACCAGGTGCTACGTGTGCCTTCCGGGACACAAGGTCTCATGGATCTTACTGGGCAGCATGTCCTACAGTTCCCGTTGGACAGACCTGCCTGCTCTCTCTCTGGGGGGGACCTCTGTCCAACCACAGTCTCCTCCAGGCTGGGAGGCTAGCCCAGAAGTCACCAGGAAGCTCCTATGGACCCAGCCCAGGGGGCCCAGATCTGCTCATCACCCTCCCCCACCCCAGCGCTTCGAACCACAGACTGGAGGGGAGAACAGGGTCCCGGGACAGGGGTGTCCAAGGACGTGAGTGGCCGAACCCGCTCAGAGCAGCGCAGCTTCTGTGGCCCCCACCCAAGAAGACCACCTGACTCCAGACCCCAGGCAGGGCCTCTCCTCCCTGCTGGAACTGAACCAACCTCCTGGCCACAGCAGAGGGGCTCTCCAAGCCAAGGATGTGAGCGCGTTAATTAATGAATTAGCCGTTTAATTAACATAATTAGGCCTCATTATTTTCCTTGCATCTATCGTCAATTTTCGGGCAATTAAAGTGAATGCTGGTGGAGAATGGAGGATCTGGGTTTTTGCTGCTGGCCTAGGATGAAGCGCAGGCCTGGGGTGACCCTCAGAGCTCCAGCCCAGCTTGGAGGGAGGGGGCGAGGGAAAAGGAGACCCAGGTGCACACCACACACACCCCAAGATGGAGTGCCCCCGAGTCCAAGTCTGCACATAGTTCCCACTTCCCGTATGGAGCTCTTACTATGTGCCAGGCTCCAGGCCAGGACACCGATGGGACCGGGACTGGCGGGGAAATTGAGGGAAGCTATTGGGGAGGGCCAGGGTCAGCCCCCAAGTCGGCCTTTGGAGTAGACTCTTTTTCCCCAGCTGTGTGACCTGAGGCAAGTTCCTTAGCCTCTCTGAGCTATTTCCTTACTGGTGATATCATCATAAAGATAACACCTAGCCCCCGGCACACAATCAGCACTCAATCAGGGTTGTCGGGTCTCCTTCGCTCTCTCAGACCCAACAGGTGGCAGACCCATGGTACATTCTTTCCACGCTGGTTCATTCCGTGACCAGCTGCAGTGCTAGTGAGCGTCTCCCCCACTGCATGACCTCTCCATCTGGAGTTCATCTCCCTACCTCTCCACCCGCAGGTGCTACCATTAATGCCATTTTGCAGGTGAGGAAGCTAAGGTTGAGGAAAGCTAAGTCACATGGCCCAGGGCACAGCTGGTGAGTGGCAGACTGGGACTCAGCCCCAGCTCAGTCTGCCTCCACGAAGGGCAGGACTTACTACGCTCAGCCCTGTCCTAGAACAAGACTGGCAAAGCCCTGTGCTCTGGGGGCTTATATTCTACTCATAGAGACACATAACAAATCCAAAACAAATATAAAATAAGAGGTCATAATGGACTTAGGGCTTTGAGGACAAAGCAAATAATCACAATAGTGGGAAAAGGATAAAGAGTGTTGAGGGGGAGCCTTCAAGGTCAGTGCTCAGGGAAGACCCTAAGGAGATGATTCTGAGGGAGGAGGCAGGGATCAGCTGGTGCAAAGGTCCTGAGGCAGTGGTGGAGAGACAGGCAGGATGGATCATGAGAGGCTACTAGGATGTAGCAGGGATTTGGATTGTGTCAAGATTAGAAAGTTTGAGCTGAGAAGTTCCATGACCTCATGAAAGTTTAGAAAGAGCCTTGGCTGCCAAGTGGACCCCGGACTGTAGGGAGGCGAGGGTGGAAGCAGGGCCTGGCTGCGAGACTGTTGCCTTGGTCTAAGCAGAGGACAGAACAGTGATAGAGGTCGGGAGATGAGCACGGATTCTGGACATAATGCGAAGGCCACACAGGACTTGCCGGCCGGGTGGCTGAGCCACAGGGTCCAGGATGACTTGAGGAAGTTGCGAGGAGCCCCAAGAAGGATGCCGCTGCCTGAGATGAGAAGGCAGCAGGAGGAGGGGGGTGTAGGGAGAGACACCAGGACCGCCAACGGAGATGTCACCCAGGCGGTGGCATCAGAAGCTGGAGTCGAGGGAGTGATTCTGGGGGCGCTTAGCCCTGAGCCTGCACGATGATCACCATGAGCCAGAGAGGAGAAGGATGCCCTTGGATGTGGCCCTGGGGTTCACCAACACAGAAGGAGCCGCCAAGAATCCCGGGAAAAGGCGGCAAGTAAGATGAAGGGGAACTAGGGGAGGGCATCCTGGAAGCCAGGGCAGGAGAAAGCTTCGAGGAGGAAGGAGTGGCTGAGCGTGTCAAATGCCAGGGACCGTGGGGCTGGCTGTGTGGGCCCCGGTTTCAGAGGAGGGCTGGCCAGCCTGTGCGGAGAGGGTGCAGGGAGCCGCGAGTGAAGACAACTCTCCCGGGGCACTCTGCCTCAAGGACGCAGGGAGGCTGTGTTCACGGGAGGAGAACAGGGCCCCAGGGAGGGTTGTGTTTACACGACCAGACCAGAGATGTCACAACACGTTCGGGGCTGATGGAAATGATCCAACCCCCGTAAAGAAGACCCACGATGTGGATAATGCAAATCATGCCACGTTTCTAATTTATATGTTCACCACATCTCCTTGTATACCATAAACACACACACACATCCTGAGTTTTACCAGTAATAATTCCAGCTCTGTGCCTTAGCAGACTGGGAACACTTGCCACCCTCCACCCATAGGGCACCAGCTTGTTCTGACGTTGTTCCTCAAAGTCATTTTACCAGGGCAGAGAGCAAAACAGAAATCTGAACTTTGCAAGCTCACGATCTTGTTCTGTATTTTGCCCTTGTAATGTTTTTTAGCACAAGTGTTCCTATCTTTCATGAAAGGGCCAACTTAAGGGTAAGAAACATATGATCTGGCGTTCGAGGCACAGATGAAGACCCCAGGCTGTAAAAACGGTCCATCCCCCCCCCCATCCCGCTGCTTGAGTCAGACGTCAGGCATCAGCCCTGAGGCCAAAGCTAAGGACAAGGACGGAGGGCTAGAAATGGCACCAGGGGTTATGGACGATTCGTGAATTGGCTCCTGTTCAGCGAGCCGAACCCGCCTTTCTTACCATGGTCAACTTTCACACACGAGACTTTCGTTTGTTTTCAAGGGCAGGTCATTATTTTTTAAGTATACTTTGTTTTGTTGCTGTTATTGTCTTGGGGGGACTTGTCCAGGATTTTTTTTTTTTAAGATTTTATTTATTTATTTGACAGAGAGACAGCCAGCCAGCAAGAGAGGGAACACAAGCAGGGGGAGTGGGAGAGGAAGAAGCAGGCTCCCAGCGGAGGAGCCCAATGCGGGGCTCGATCCCAGAACGCCGGGATCACGCCCTGAGCCGAAGGCAGACGCTTAACGACTGAGCCACCCAGGCGCCCCGCTCGTCCAGGATTTAAGCATACTTCTTATCGAGGCATAACGCATCTGCAGAAAAATGCGTACATCTTAAGTGTTCGGCCCAGAGAGTTCTAACGGGGTCCATACAGCCACGAAACCAGCGTTCAGCTCGACACCAATCGAAGCACATTGCCAGCCCCTCAAGGGCTGGTGAACGCTGAAGGTGACCAACAGACTCCAGTGCCCGCCATAGAACTTTCCATATTTGGGGTCATGCCGTGTGCACACCTTGGCACCCGGCCCCTTGTCTTGCCTGTGAGAAGCTCTCCCATTGCTGTGTGGGTAGCAGACGGCTTGTGCTCATCGTCACGCAGGGTCCCAGGGGAACATCCACATTTCTTCCTCCGTTCTACTGCAGACGGCATCCGGTCCAGCATGGGGATACACCTTGGGCATTCTCGTATGTGTCTCTCGGCAGGTGTGTGCTTTTAGGAGCACATTTGTACCAAAGTCGAGAACCTCCGTGTTGGAGAAGCACTGGGTGTTCATAGCCCCAAACTCACACCCCCTGTTGGTCCATGGGCCGAGCTTTGGGATTCTCACTTCTCATCTGCTTTTCTCTTGTTTCTTCTTATTTCTTTTTGAAAGCAATAGTTTTCAAGCTGGAATGATTTTGCACCCCTCATAACCCCCGCCCAGGGGATATTTGGCAATGTCTAGAGATATTTTGGTTGTCACAAATGGGGGAGCTCTTGGCGTCTAGCGAGCAGAGGCCAGGGATGCTATTGAACACCCTGCGATACACAGGACAGCCGTCCACCACAAAGAACGACCGAGCTCCAAAGGTCACCGGTGCCGAGTGTGAAAACCTTGCCCTAAAGGAGTAAATGGTTCATGATGCCTAAATAAGGATTACGCCTTATGATGGAGTCGGTAATTTGACTTCCAAACTTACTCCAAAAGTAGCTTTAAGGACAAATGTATGATCGCAATGGAGTCACACAAAGTACTGTAGAGGCTGCAAAGAAGTTGCCAGAACCAAGGCAGATGGAGAGAGAGAGAGATGAGGGTCACGCTGGGTGTTCAAGGCTAAGCGGGAGCTCACGTGGTTTCAAGGAGGGAAGGATGTTCCAGCCGAGGGAACAGCATGAGCGAAGCTATCAGGATGCTGGGATCTCATGGAGGGAGGTTGTAACCTGGACCGTGTCGCACATTTCTTCCCCTCCCAACCTGCTCAGGCTCCCCAACCCAGCAGCAGAGCGTCCTGGCAAGAGAGGAATTGCCCTTGACCTCTGGCCCTCACTCTACCACCCCTATGCCACCAGCAGGCTCTGTAGCTTCCCGCCCGGGAGCCCTCCGCGCCTTCACAGCCACCCCCAGCCTAAGCCACCAGCCGCACGCACCTGGACCATGGCTGCAGCCTCCTCGGGGGGCCCCTGCCTCCACTTGGGCTCCTTCCAAATTCTCTTCCACCGGGAAGTAAAACCTAAAATAACCTGTCACTCCCGTGCTGGAAACCCCGCTGAGCAATCCCTCCCAGAGTTTTGGGAGTTCCTCTCTCTGGGGGGCTCAGCTCAAATCTGGGCCCCTTTCCCCCCGGCCTCTGGGGCAGCAGGAGACTTGCTGTCTGGTGGGGGAGAGGATTGCACCTGGGCCCCGCGTGGTTCCAGCTTCCCCTGAAGCCTGGGGCCTCCTTGCTCCCGGGCTGAGGGTGGAACTCATGTGTCCGCCCAGCCAGCCTTGCAGCCTTGGCCTGTCAAAGCCTGCCCAGGCAGGCCCAGGGCACCCAGCAGGGCTGGGTCCCTTGGGGCTCAGCCTGGCATGGTTCTCCGCTGAGCCAGCCCAGGGCTCCCCCGGCAGGGCCAGGCCCCCTGGGCGTCCAGAGAGCTCGTTATCCCATCAGCCCCGAAGCTGCACCTGCTCTCCTGGTCTCCTGTGATCTCAATTAATCCGTCCTGCCCTGATTAATTAGCAGGGTTAATTATGACGGCTGCTGCTGCTGAAGCTTGGGGAGGAGAGCCCGGCCAAGTCGCGGAGCAGAGACCCAGCCTGGGGTGGGGCGGGGCACCTCTCTCTGCTTACTCCCCAGGCTGGCCCTGCTGGATGCCTGGCGCCCACCCTTCCCTGCGCCAATGTCAGGGACCTTGGGAAGCCACTAGTGCCGTGCCTCTGGGGGCCCAGGCCAATCTGGGCCAGGCCAACGCCCTCAGGTATCTGCTGAGACCAGGGAGCAAGGCCTATGACTAGGGTTTGGCTCCTCTGACCTGACCTGCCATATCACCCCTCAGTCCTTGCCTCTCCTGGGTATCATAACCCCACAATAAAGGACCCGGGACTCCATCCTGCCAGGGACCTCTCGGCCCACACTCGCCTAGCTCTCTCTGAGGGTTAACTCACCACCTACTTCCTCATTTGCCTTTCCTCTCTAGACCCGAAGACCCTCTCTAGACACACTGTGCTGAGACGAGGTCTAGAGAAGAAGTTCAAGGTCAAGATCAGGGTTGCCATGGTCAGGCCCACAGCTAGGGCTGTGGCAAACCCTGTCCTGCGGCCTGGACCCCATTAATTGCCTCGTAGGCTCTGGAGCTCCTCTTCCTCCACGTCTCCCCCAAACCCAAACCCTTGGCTAAATACGAGAGCATCAGAAACCATTCAGGATGATGCCGTCACCGGCAGTCTCTCCCAACAGCCAGGACCGCAGACCCCTCTAGCCCACCGCAGACCCCCGATGGAGCCCTCCCACCCCAGCTAGCCACCCCCACCCCCACCTCGCCCCACCCCCTCCTCTGAGCTCCAGGCCTTTCTGATCCCGGAGGCCTGGAGGCCGGACAGTCACCAAGAAGGAATGGGAGCTTGACTCAGCACAGGCCCCCCAGCCAAGCGGGACCACCACCACCAAACTCCCGCACACACCTCTCCCAGTGCCCATCTATTATTCTCCTTGCCAAAACGTGATCCATTATCACCGCCTGCGCCTGGCAAAATGTATCATTACCTGCACCCTCGGCACTTCCCAGATCAATCCACTTCTTAAATGTAGTAATAGAGAAGAGGATTAGGTACTAGAAAACTCATTATGAAAATGGCGTACTCAAATTCTTTAAAGGTGATATTTCATAAAATATACCCGGCCTGCCGCGTGCCTCAATCATTCTTTTTAATAGCTCCGTAGCAGCCAGAAAATAAAGTATTCATGAAGATTGAAGAAGATGATCCCATGAACTTCAATTTAATTGGTGCAAATTAAAACAATCCATCTTTCCGTGCTGTCCGTCCATCTCCAATCATCCCCACGCCGCTCGGCCGGCACCCTGATTACAATTATCTTTTAATAGGAAAACTTGTCAGTTTTTGCGTGATTTACATAAGCTTGCGCAAACTTATGGGGATCAGATAGGGCCTTGGTGTGTGATTTCCTGTCCCCGGCTCCCTGGCTCCCCGGGAAGGCCGGAGGAGGGGGGTCTAGGAGGCAGGGTCCGGACGGAGTGGGGGAGGGGCCGGGGTGGGTTTGTGGCGTCCCTGAGTTTGCAATACCCGTCAGAGATCGGGCTGCAGGAGACATGGTTGTGCCACGCATCTGGCCCCAGCCCCTGGCCACATCCTTCCTCCAAGGCCATGGCGGCTGGAGTTGGAACCAGAAGGGCCTCTTCCCGGTGGTCATGGTCACTCTCAAGGCCATGAATCCACCTGGACCTCCCATTGGAGGAGGCCCACGTTCTGGTGAGCTCTCTCCACTCTCTTTTCCCCACTATTCACTCCCTACCCCCAACTGACACAAGCTCTGTATTGCCGCCAGTGCCTCCTCGAAGAGCCTGTGGGGACAGACAGACGAGCTTTTCTACAGTTGAGAAGCCAGGAGAGAAAGCCAGCAATGGACTGAGCGTAACAAGAGAGACTTCAACAGGGAGAAAAGACAGGTCCCTGGGTCCTCCAAGGAGCATATGACAGGAAAGATGCGGATTTTAACTAAATGGAAACCAGCCTTCAGAGACCCAAGCAAGGTTCTGCCACCAGTAAGCTAGTGCCACCTCGAACTGTATCAATAGAGATATGATGGCTAGAAAGAGGGAGGTGATCATGCCACTCACATCTGTGCTGTTTGAACCACCTTTGACATGTTCATGACTCTACCATTCATTCGTTCAGTAAACACTCATGGAGTCTCCTGCTAAGTGTCAGGTGCCGGGAATCAAGCAGCAAACAAGACCAGCCCAGCTCCTACCTCCCAGGCTTTACGACCCAGCGATGAAGGCAGACAAGCAAATGAGTGGGGCTTGTATAGACCGATCAAAGCTACAATGGGGGAAATTCAGGAGCCTAGAGGAGGGGACCCCAATCAAAACTGAGGGTCAGGGAAAGGATCCCAGAGCTGCTGATGCCTGGCTTGAGACCTTAAGGCCAAAAAGGAGTCAGGTGATAATGGAGGGGGAGGGGAGGGCATGTTCCAGACAGAGGGAGCATTGTGGGCAAAAGCCTCAGGCAAGAAAACATGCAACGTTAACACACAGATCATCTGACAGCGCAGAGGATGAGCCTGAGTGAACATGGCAGAAGGGCAGTCCTAAACTGTAGCACGCCACAAGGGTTGCCTCCTTACTTTTAGCCGTTTTAAATTGTAAATGAATTCTTAATTACACAGGCAATATATGAACATTCTTTTATTTTTTTTTATATGAACACATTTTCACTGCAAAAAAAAATGTAAACATAGGGCTCCTGGGTGGCTCAGTCTGTCAAGTGTCGACTCTTGATCTCAGCCCAGGTCTCGATCTCAGGGTCTTGGGTTCGAGCCCGACATTGAGCTCCACACTGGGCGTGGAGCCTACATTATAAAAAAAAAAAAAAATTTTTTTTTAGGGGTGCCTGGGTGGCTCAGCCAGTTAGTGTCTGCCTTCAGCTCAGGTCGTGATCTCAGGGTCCTGGGATCCAGCCCCGTGTCAGGCTCCAGGCTCTCCACTCAGTGGGGAGTCTGCTTCTCCCTCTGCCCCTCCCCCCTCACTTGTGCACGCACTCGCTCTCTCTCAAATGAATAAATACAATCTTTAAAACAACAAAAAAAATGTTTTTAATGTAAACATCCGAGTTAAAGTCCCCCTAGACCACGTCAGCCCTCTACCTTGTCCCTCCCTGGAGCTCGCACTTAACCAGCCTGGAGCATCTCCTTCCTGGTTCTTCTCTGTTCCTTCACCTACGCATCGATCCGAGGAAATAGCCAGGTGTTTCTGGTTTTGTTTCTTATAAAGAGGCTCTTGCACTACCCACTCTTTTCTGAAATTTGCTTCTTCAACTTGGCCGTGCCTGTTACCGTCCTCGTCACCCTCCTGAGGGGACTATGCAGCTGATGGGGCAGGAGGGCAGTGCCCGTCCTGGGCATGGTCTGGACTGTCTGGGCAGCAGCCGGACAACCTGCGGTGGATGAAAGCGGGTGGCGCTGGCTCTGCTCCCTCAGGCAAGCCCCCTCCTGTCTCAGAGCCTCGTCCTTGTCCTTAACATGGAGAATGAAGAAGCCTGCCCTGGGACACTGACCGCTAAGTTTCTGCTCATAAAGGTGTTGGCTCGGGCCTTGGCGCATAGAAGGCTCTCTGTAAGTGCGACGACAGGATGTCAGCTGACAGCGACGTGTCATCCAAGACCAGGCCTGTCTGAGCACCCCCAACAGAACCCCAGCCCGCAGGCGCTACACTCTGAGAGACAGACCCCTTGCTTCCCTGGCCCTGGCTGTGGTCGGGAGCAGAGGCTGGGAGCCTCCGTGTCCAGTCCTGCAGGGCCCTTCCCCCGTGGCCCTCATCAGGCTCCACTGGTGCTCCCCCTACCAGCCCTTGGCCACCGGGAGCACGCAGTTGGCTCAGTAAACATTGTTTGCTCGAGTAGCTAGGGTCACCCTTCCAAGTGAGGTCTGGAAATGAAACTCACCAGAAATTCTGTCTCATTAAGGAATGATAAGAACGATAATTATTTCTGGAGCCCTTTGTGAGCACCCACGAGGTATCACTCACACCCCAGCTCATGGAATCTTCACGAAGTCCCAAGAAGCAGGCTGCATTATCATCCTCATGAATGAATTAACTCGTGAAGTCCTCGTGACCAGCTCACACTTAGCACAAGACAAGGATGATTAGGATTAGTCAGGATTGGACAAGAAATCAAACCAGCCCCCTAATCTCAGTGGTCATCACAGTAAATGTGTTTTTCTTGCTCGCATAAAGCCCAATAATGGCTGCTGGCCTTCCTCTGTCTCATGGCTGTGCCATGTGGAACAGGTGGCCTCGAGGTCACCAAGGCAGGAAAGGGAAATGATGAATATACACAAGGTCTTAGCAGCCTCCGACCCATGAAGTGACCACCCTGTCCTGGAGTGCCACCCTGCTCCCTGTCATAGGTCAGCACTAGTCACATGGCTGCAAGGGAGCCCGGGAAATGCAGAGAATCGCATAGATATTGGCGAGCCCTGTGTATCGTGCTACCCTGCATTTGTAAACCGGGGGCAGCCCGGCACAAAAGAGGTTAAGTGATGTGCCCAAGGTCACCCAGCCAGTGAGGGTTAGAGCCACTCGTTCACACGTGTGGACATGTGTGAAGGCACACACACTCACTTACACTCATTGACATGCATGACAATGTCCATGTACAAGCATGGCCATGTTCGCTCCCTCTCCCCTGCTGGGGGAAGGGGTCACGGGGCATGCCAGAGCTCTAACTGCAGGCGTGAAAAACTTGACTGGAGGTCAGGAGGCAGGCTCCCTCCTGTGTCCATCTCCCAGCCCTGGGGCCTCCCCTGCCATCCCAGGGGTCCCCGTGTCCCCATCTTGACTCCCAGCATCACCCACCATGGCACAAACCCCAGCTCATTCCAGAAACCCCTGCCTGCCCCTTCTCTTGAACTTGCTTCAGAATCTGGGCTGCCAGTGAGGCAGGATTCTGGGGCAGTTTTTTCCAAAGTATAAAAAATAACAAATATACATGATGAACATTCTCATGTCCAAATACATATGCAACCCCATACACACACCCCATACACTTATATGAATAATATGCAGAGACATGTTTATATCTATAAACCCGAATTCATTCATGGAAACGATAGTGTGTTCATGTTTTTTCTACGACTAGAGTTGGAGGTGACATAATAAAAATGAGGAAATCTTCAAAAGCATCGAAACCATAAAAGGTAAGAAAAGATTGAGATTCTCACCGATTGGAAGAAACTAAGGAGACATAATGACTAAGGGCAATGCGGTGTCTCAGACTGGATCCTGACACAGGAACAGGACATTCAAGAAGAACTACAGAAACCCCACGTCTGCAGTTTAGCTCATGGCCACCATATGATGTCAGTCTCTTAGTTTATAATGTACCGTGGTCATGTAAGGTGTTCACATTAGGACAGGATGAGAGAACTTTCTGTAATCTCTCTGAAATACTTCCAAAAAGTTTTTACAATAGTGATAAAACAAAATGCCCCAAACTGGGAGTCGGGGTGCCCCCAGATGTCAGTACATCTCTGCTGATAACCTGATATGCGACCGTGGACAAGTTGCTCATCCCTTCTGAAACGCAGCCCACAGACAATAGCCGAAGTTCAGTTAGATCAGCCTCAAAGCCCCATTCAGCTCTCTCCCTCGGCAGTTCACTCTTGATTCAGAAACACATCGCTGTTCAGAACAGACACGTGCACAATCACACCCACCTACCACTTACCCCAGCTCACACGGAGACACACAGGGGATCAGTATGGTATGGTTTACTAACTCAGGTTGCAAAATACAGTCAAATCTCTCTATTCGTCCCATTAATAATTCGAATTTCCACATGCCATATTAGCACTACATTCAGTTTCTTCCTCTTGAAGGATTTTCTGCTACACACACACACACACACACACCCCTAAGAATCCTTCCATATATACTCCAATCTGCCTAAAGAATACCAACTGCTATTGCACCCCTGGCCACACAGTGTCGCTGTTGGAGACAGGAACTGTGCAGTTTAGGAACCATGCCTGCCCTTACTCCTTCTTGCTCTTGGGGCTGCTTCCGGGCTCTGCCAGGCCAAGTAGGCACCCAGGTGAGAGGCTTTTTTCCTTCTCACTCTCAGGCTCATCCACTGTCCTGCAAAGCATAACACCATGTCGTGTTGGCTGGGACCAGAGAAGCTCCTAGCACAGCCACAAACTGTGTCTGTACCAGCTCTCCCCCAAAACCTTAGTCCCCACAACTTGGGTGAGGCCCTTGTGCTGAGCTGGAGTTAGAGGCCGTGACCTCCCTTTCCTCTGAGCAACTGTATTTTCGGGGCCTGGTTGCCCTGCTCTGCCTCTGAGCCTCGGTCAGATCTCTCTGAGATGTCTCCCCACCTGAGATTCCTGGGGAGCAGAGGCTGGGATCTTGGGCCCTTCTTATCCACAGGTCTTGGGTCCTGCCTGTTGGTGGGGCAGGGTGAAGATCTTGGACCCAGAATGGAAATGGCTAATATACTGAGCACTGAGGAAGTAGCAGGAAACTTTCTGAGCACTTTGAAGCCATGAATGAATCTAATTCTCCCTACAACACTAGGAGGCAGGCATTGTCTTCCTTGTCCTCCATTTTACCGTGAGGAAACTCTGAAAGGTGAAGTGACTTACCCAAGGTCATACATTTTGGGTAAGTGGCAGAGTCAGAAATTGAACTCCAGGAGTCCCAGAATTGGGGTTCTCTTCCAATCTGTTGTGTTGCCCCCAGAACTCACATTGTCTCCCCCAACATGTCCTACAGTCGAAAGGAATCCCTCTTGGGTCTTTACAGGGTGAACTAAATGATTGGCAGTTTCCACCTGTAGACCAAGGGGCAGGAGATGTAACTTTTACATAGTGTCTTCAAGAGGCCCCAGATATGGCTGATTTAACAAAAACCCACAGACACCTCCCAGTCCACGTGTTTGTCAACCAAGAAGCATATTCTCACACCTAGGGTTTCAGGGTCCAGACTGTCTTTTTCTCAGTTGAGAGAGAAAATAAGGGAAAAGAGCAGGGAGAGAGGACCCCTCGCCCTGGGCCCCAGAAGAGGGTGGGGAATGTAGTAACCCTGCCCACGTCCCCTTCACTGGGAAGGATACCTATTCTCCCGCTGCCATGAACAAAGTAGTCGCTGCTCACAGCTCACAGCTGTCCCTTTCTGAGAACGTCCTCAGCCAGAAGCTGATATTCCCTCACCCCAGGGAGTGACCACAGGACATGGGAGCTCAAAAGACCAGGCCCCCTTGCCTCAAGGGGGGACACCTCTATGGCATAGTTCACACTTAGGACCTGCTGTGGAGGCAGGAAGAAGCTAGACTCCAGCCGAGGCCACATCCCTGCTCTGCCCCTCACCTGTCCAACCTGCTTCCCCCACTCCCTTCCTCCCGAGAGCTCTCCCTCCAGGAGCCCTCTACCTTGAATCCCTGGCTCAGTTTGGCTTCTATGGAACCCAACCTAAGACATAGCTGAGAAGTGCTAGGAGGCGGACCTCCAGCCTGGGACTCATGAGTCATATTACTTGCCAGCTGCCTGGTGACAAGGACACCATCACTGTCGGTAAACAGAGAACTGACAGTCCCTGGCACACTGTAGTGTGTGGTCTTCATTGTCTCCAGTCCTGAGCTAGGACAGGATACAGGGGAAAGTGGACATCCTGGCTCGCACGACTCTGCTCTTTGTGACTTTGGGGGGAATCAGAATCATAAGGATGGTAGAACTGGGCGGTTATTGCTAAATGCCCATGGGATCTAAAGAGAGAGACAAGCTCAAAGCAATGGGCCACCAATTCAAAGTGGAGGTGAAAGATAGAATATCTTATTGGCAGTGTCCAAAGAAACCCTGTCCGTGTAGCTGGAGGGCAAATGGAGCTGAAGACAATGCTCAGGACCCAATCAAGAGCAGTCGAACTTCAAGGTCCAATCATCCTACACCAAAGGCAAGTCCTCATAGGGAAGGAGTGGGACCCAGCGACTTGGAATGGGGGTATCTGGGTAAACGCCTTTGAGAATCTTGAACCTCTGATTCCTTTGAACTCTCTAGGTCTGCAGAAGAGGGCAACATCCTTCGTTAGGGGATAACACACCCACCCACCGTTGCTTGAAAACTCTGCAGAAGCCTCAATGGGGCCCATGTCCTAGAAGCCGTGCTGGCTCTGCTCGGGATCTGCTCCCACCTGCCCTCCTGGCCACCAGACCGAGAGCCAGCATCAGACTGAACTGAGATTCACCTGGGCAAGTGAGGACCTACTAAGGGCAGGGAGGGACTGGACACCAAAGGAGCTTCAGGTCCTGGCTAATACGCGCAGGCAGGAGCCAGGAACACGTTCCCGTGCTGGATCAAAGCGGGTGGGGTAGAAAGCGGTCCAAGGGAACGTGTGTCTACATGTGACACTCTCCCACGACTGAGGGCTTGCTATCCCGGCAAGGGCCCCAAGACCTGTTGGGATGGTTCTTGGGAGCTTGAACAAAGCAATGGCCGTCGTTAAACAAAGATGCCAGAACTCCCACGGCCGACTTGAGGAGGGGGTCAAGGTCAAACCTAGGCTGGTTGGTTGGAGGTGACGTCACAGAATTGGGCTCCTTGGTGGGGATTCTTTAATAGGAGGCAGGTGGCAGGGCTTGACCTCCAGAGGCAAAGTGGATTCAGTGGGCAGCAAGGTCACTGTGGCGGCCAGCAGGCCCCGGCGTCCCCAGGGTCGGGATAGAAGAAGAGCCAACAAGGTGCTCCTTACTCTAAATACTCAAAAAAGATTAGGAAAGAATGGGAAAGCGTAATCCTTGGACCAGTTTCCAGAGCCTGAAGGAGGCTGGCCCCCAGAAGGAAGGATCGTGCAAAGTCACAGCCCGGGTTTGGAGCACTGATCTCCACGGCTTCCCCCGAAGGACCTAGAGCCAGGTCCTCAGGTGATGGTAAAGTAACTGGAAAAGGGGGTGCTCAGGGCTGGTGGACATAGAACCCATGGTGACACTTGTACCGCGACCCTAAAGAGCCAGCACGGTCTCCCTGCTAAAGTAGGGACACATCAGGGGTTGGTCAGAAATAGGATCCTGGCCCAGGCCGCCTCATAGTGGGGCCCGGGGCTCACAGCTCACTCCAGGGTCACTGTACCAGTCCTCAAATGTGTCATTGGAAAGGCCACATCTGGCAGCTGGCAGAAGCCTCACCCTGGCCCCTTGATCTGCACCGTAGGAGCTAGAAGAGTAGAAAAGACCAAGCAGAAACCCCTGCAGCTCCACACCCCCTCCCCCGAGCCGAGACAAAGAATCAAATATAATCCTATCCTGGGGAAAAGGCAAAGAGATCAGTGCCACTTCAAAGACCTAAAAGATGAAAGGCCATGGTCAGTGTCAAATTCCTATTTAATTCACTGGCCTGGGGAAGAGGCATGTGGATGGACCTATGGGAACGGGCCCCAGGTGTGGGAATCCCACGTGCAGGCCACCAGAGGACACTCGCTGCGGGAGAGACACCGGACAATGACACGGACAGGATGACCTGGCCAGCAGATGTCAGGCAGTCTCCAGCCTCAGCCCCCCGAACCTGTGCAACGGATTCATGAATGGAGTCGCCACAGTGGCAGGGATGGGGGGCTTGGCATGGACCCCAAAGCACGGGCCCCTCTCCCAAGGCTGACCTAGCTCCTGCCGCTGCTCAGTGTCAGGCCTGCCAGCGACAAAGACGGACACAGAGCGCCCGACACAGCACCAACCCCCAACGTGGCCAACGGACTGCATCAGACCATCCCAGTAAGGTCAGCAAGTCCTGACTGGGCTGACCCAGGTCTCAGGAGCGACTTTGACATTTCTGTCTGCGAGGCCACAACCAGCACCTTCATCTGAAGCCTCACAGAGCTCGATCCGTTGTCATGGGATTCTCAATACCACAGCCTCAGACCGAGGGGCCTGCTTTATGGCGATGGAGGTGCTCTGTGGACCCTTGACCGTGGGACCCATGGGTCCTGTCAGACACCACGCCTTCCAGAAGCTCTGTGAGCATCACAGAGCGGTGGGATAGACGGGCAGCCAACAAGGTGTTTCCAGGAATGAGACAGAACCTGGTGCCCCTACAAATAGGTAGGCCTCGCTGAGCTGCCATCTTGGGCAAGCCACCTGCGGGGCTGGAGCACGTCCCTCAGGATGCCGTGTACACATTCAACCCACAGCCGCTGTCTGGGGCAGTGTCTCCAACAGGCAGGATACCTGCGTCTGGGAACCAAAGGGTGGAGGTGACCAACTCGCCATCAGCGCCAGCCATCCCCCGTGGCCTTCTGTCCCCACCACTTTGGGCTCCATGGCTCTAGAGGCCGGGGTGAGTTCACCCACTGGTTTGAGTCTCCATTTCTCCACCTACTAAAGGGGAGTGACTGAGATGTCTTGCTGTGGGGACTGAGACAAGGTGTGGCAAGTTGGGACCCAAAAGCAATTGCTCTCGGCGCCATGATGGAGTCATTTCTGGAAGAGGGTCAAGGTCAAGACGGGGAGTGGGGAGGTCTTCCAGGTGTTAGCCCCTTTCTGGCCTTTTCCTCGCAGCATCAGGAAGTACGTTTACTTGTCCACCTGGGCCTCATGCTGCACAAGAAGCCTACTGTTATTCTCGGGGAAAAGAAGGTCGAATTCTCCTCCCTCAAAGTCCTCATTTCTTCAGAAAGATGTTTTAGGCCCCAATCCCCAAATTCCCCTCACCTCAGAGCCGGGCTCTGAGAAGACAGGGGACCCCAAAAGCATATCCCCTTTCCCAACTTGGGAAAGCTTTTCCTTCCTGTGCCTCCATTTTATTATCAGCAAAAGATTTCACTAGCACTGCCAAGAGCTGATATTCAGAAATAAGTATGTAAATCCTTTGTAAATGTATGCTAATTACTTATTTTTAATTATAATGTAAATAAGTAATTACTGAATAATTTTAAAGTATTTACATGGGGGTGTGTGATTTAGACACTAACTTGTTATAAGATATAAAAACTATAAATTATACAGTAATTATGGCCCAATTTACATGCTAAGGCCAAACACAATTACGTAGCAAGAAAAATATAAACAATCAGGTAATTCCACAGTAGTTACTGTGTAATAACCAAGCTGTTTTCTTCCCCCAGTTGACAAAGTGGGTCTGTGCATTCACTCTAGGCTCAGGGAGGCAAGGGGGAGGGTGCTTTTGGGAAGTTGAAATCACCTTGAAGAAAAGAAATTAATCACAAAATAGGAAAAAAGACACAGGCAAAGCTATTAGAGTCCCCTGGGTGGGTCAGGGGGTTCAGAGAAAGGCCAAGCCACAGAAGGTGGCTCCAACTGGAGTGGCCCCCTGTGGTCCCCTCCCACCTCATCTTAGCAGCCCCCATTTACATACTACGACCCAGGGATAGAGAGTTCCCCAAACCCTCACCTCCAGGCCTTCACACCCCTGTGCCCTCAGCCTTAATCTTCTTCTCAAACTTTCTTGCCTGGGAAAGCTCATCTCACCCTTTAAGTCTTACCTACAATGCCTCTTCCTCCAGGAAGCCTTCCCTGACCATCCCTACCCCCCAAGATTTAGCCAGACGCCCCTCCTGGGCTCCCACAGCCTCTAGCCACCCCCATCACAGCTAACCACTATTTTGAGATGGCCTGTTTAATGGTGAAGTCTTCCTCCCCCACCAGACTGGGAGCCCCAAGAGGTCAGAGCCCAGGCCTGCCTTGTCCATTGCTGGGTCTCAAGTTAGAGGCACTTGGACTTGAGAACAAGGAGTCTGGTATCAGAAAGATCTGAGTTCAAGCCCAGTGCAGACACTCTCCAGGATCCTTTCAGAATTATCTCAAAACCTGGGCCTCACCTTCGGGAGGGAAGTGATAGGCTTGACAAGAGCCCTAGGTTCCGGATCCTCATGCTGCCCTCAGCTGGAATAGCCCTTTGAAGCAGGTACCATTCTGCCCACTTTGCAGACAAAGCAACGAGGCTGAGAGGCCAAGTAAGTAATGGAGACACAGAGGGGGGCTGTGAAATCAGGCCTCCTCCAGTCCCAACCTGGAACTGCTACGCCCTCTCCTCCCCCAATTTGGGACTAGTGGACCCTGACTCCTTGGGGTATCATCAGGGCCCAGAAGAGGGCAGAGGCGTCTGACAGGCGTCTATGCAAGGAGCGAGGCATCTGTCCAGGGCCAGAGCAGCACCAGGAGATGGGGTGCCTCCCGCCACTCCCTACACCTTCTGAAAAGAGTGGGGCACGGGACTATTGACCCGGGAGCCCCTAAGATAGTGGTTCTTTAACACTTGTCTGAATCTCCTGGGTCAGGATCTCCCAGAGAACTTATCAAAATGAAAATGCCTAGACCTCTGGAATGGACAACCACTGGGAGGTGAAGCCCAGAACATTCCTTTCAGCCCACACCCACTGATGACCTCTGAAGTCTAGAGAAGAAGGCAGGACCTGAACCTGAACCCCTCTCTAAACCTGTCCCCTCACCCATGACTCGGGCCTCTGTAATTTGCCAACAGATTACGTCAAAGAAATGAGGTGATGGGGTGTGGAGTGCCCCACGGAGCTGGGCCAGCAACAGGAGGCACCCGTGGGACCAGTGTTCCCTCCATTCAGCGCCTCTGATGCCCCAGGATGGGCCCTCTCGCCCCCGCCCACCCCCCAAGGCCAGCAAGAGGGGCAGGGCCTGTGCCTGGTCCCCAGGGGGAGGCTGCCCCGGGCTCTGGGGTGCTTGCTAGGCCAGCTGGTGACACTCTCCCTGCTCTGTGTGGGGCCCAACAACCATCACAGTGAACCCTGCGTCTTCGCCCACGGGAGGTCCCCACGAGAGCCCCACCCCAGCCACCCTTCCTTCCCAAACACGGCCACCCGCACCCCCAGCAGCTGTCACACAATTTAGGGCCAGGGAGACACAGGAATCCATATATAGATTCTGGGAGCATCTTTTCCTACTGCTCCTGAGCCGTTGCTGTTCATTAAGCATGGTCATTAGTGAGGATTTAGGGGAGCACGAGTGGGACCTGGAGGATGGGGGCCCCTGCAGACCAGGTGCAGATCATCAGGAGAAGAGGTCATCTCAGCCATCCCCCTGCCTTCAAACCAGGTGGCTGAACACTCAGAAAGTCACACAGAAAGGCCTTTCTTCTCTAATCATGAGCGTAACAACCCCAGGTACTGTTTACAAGCACCTGGGACTTGAAGCTAGGGAAGGGCCTGCTCTCACCAATCCTCACAAGGAGGCAGGCACAGAGAGGGTCAGAGCCGTCCGAAGGTCACACAGCCTGAGCGCATGGACTTTAGTCCAATCTCTCTGCCCCCAGCGGCCTGCTTCCAACCGCCCTGTTCATGTCTCCCACACCCCAGATGGAAAGGAACTCAGCCAGTGGTGGCCAACTCAGTCCAATGTGGCCAAAGCCAGCAACCCAGCATAGAGGAGGCTCAGCCCCGGCCAAATCCGGGGAGATGGAAACTGCCATCCTGCCAGCACTTGCGACCCCCTCGTGCAGCTACTTCACAGCCCAGGAAATTCCCCAGTCCCCTGGGTAATATTTTTTTATGGCCATTGCCGGGTGCTATTCATTTTATTACACTTTGCCTGTTATTTTTGTTGTTGGCGCATAAGCAATGTGGTCAATTCCGTTTTACGTGCCCCGGCGTTTCAGATTCATCGCCAGCCAGCATGGCGCTGAGTGGTTACACGGTAAAGTGTTTGGCTAATAAAATGCATAAAGCAGAGATAGGAAAATCAATGCCTTTGTTAATAACACTTCACCATCCTTCACGCGGTCTGTCAGGCAGGGCTGCCCGCTGGAGTCGGCGCCAGAGGCACCACTCAGGGGGTCTGCCGCTGGGACAGGTGCCAGCTGGCCCTGGATTCTGTGCCCTTTGCCCCTTGCCCTCCTGCAGCAGGAGCCGGTCCGAAAACCCTGGCAGAGGCCCTCCCCGAGCCTGAGCTGGAGGCAGAAGGTTGCAAAGGAAGGATCATTCTGGGTTCTCGGGCAGGTGCCTGCACTGCTCTGACCCTCAGCTTTCTCATCTGTAGAATGGGAATAACGGTCCCTCCTTCCAAGGGCTTTTGTGAGGATGCAGGAAGAAAGCCCCTGTGACCTCCTGTCACAGCACACAGCTTGTCGGGGCGGGGTACAAGGACACTGCTGTCCCCTGCCCCAGGCTACAGCCACCCTGGCCCTCAGGGGTGCCCCTCCATCCCCAGCCCCCAGGATGAGAAAGGTCTCTCCCAGGACAGAGCCAGTAAATGAGGCACGTGTTCCACGACGCTGGGCACCACCCCTCCTCAGAACCGAGACTGCAGCTGCTCTCCTTGTCCCCTGATTCTTGACCAAGTATTTACCTTGATTCTCACCATCACTCAGCTTCCTGCCTGGGCACCCCCAGGGTCCACCCCAACCCCTGACTCAAAGGCAAGACTGGTCAAAGTGAGGGGCAGAGCCCCAGTCCTAGTGTGGGGCGTACGCCCCCTGGGCACTGAGCCACAGTGGTGGGAGAATTTCACATCCTTCTCAGCAACCCCCCTCGTCTCTGGGCCTCTAGGCCTCAGTTTCCACATCTCCAAAATGCAAATAACAATAGACCTTTCTCCTGGGGGTTTGAGGATTGAACGAGATAGTGTGTGTAAAGCCAGAGCCTCTCCTACAGCTCCTGGGGGGTCTGGGAAACCCCGAGGTATGCACACAGCCCTGAGAAGAGGGAGTGTCCAGACGGCAGGAAAGGACAGTCCAGGCTGAGGGCTTGGCTCGGGTAACCACGGCACAGAGAGGAAGAACCAGCCCATTTCTGCTCAATCACTGGGTGCTTGTTGGAGGTAATGAGAGGCCCTTCCCTTCCCAAGCCTCAGTTTCCCTCTATATAAAATGGGCACCGCATTCCTCAATTCCCTTAGGCCACTGCTTGGGGGGGGTTATTAAATAAAATGTTTTATGACTAGCTCGGCAGGGCCCCTCACGTAGAAGACTTTGAAGGCCTTGAATGCTGGAATAAGGAGCTGAGCCACCATCTGGGAGGTGAAGGGGGGCTTTGGAAGGAGCCCGGATTCTGTGGGGGCAGCTTCCTCGGGCCTGGGCCATCCCTCTCTCCCCAGCAACCCCCCACCAGTGGAGGAGGCAGAGATCCCACCATGGAGATAAACAGGGTGCCACATCCCTGTCTGGAGGCCCCCACAGCCAACCTATCCCCCCAGCTGGCTCCAGTGCCCCTCCTCCCTCACCTGTCTCCCCCACCCCCAGGGAGGGAGCACAAACACAGAGCTTAATCCCCGGGTCTCCCAGCACACCCAGGCCTGACATGAGGCTCGGCAAATATTGGACTTTATTAATTTAATTTAATTAAACTTTATTAACCTTTATTAAAAATAAACCTTCATTAAAATTCTCATTCCCATCTCTGGCAAAGGCAGGGGCGGGGCACTGCCTCCTCTCCGGGCTCGCTAAATGTCACCTGAGGAGAAGCAGAGGCCTCCGGGGCCAGAGTCTGGGACATGGAGCAGGGACCGGGGACGGAGGGATCCGGGGAGGGGTGTGTGTGTGTGTGTGTGTGTGTGTGCGCGTGTGCATGCACGTGCAAGCGCTCACACACGCAGGTGCACACGCATGCACAGGCACGAGGGGGTGTTGGCAGCTAAAAGCCCAAGGTGGCTCCGGGGGGCCAATGTGGAAGCTCAGCCCCAACCCTGGAGGTCCAGCCAGGAAGGAAGAAGAAACTGACAGCCTGGGGGGCCCTCGGTTTCCAGCCTCCCCAACAGGGGCAGATCTGGGAAGACTTGGGGTGCCAGGCTTCACGCTGCACAGTAGCTGGGTCCCTGAGCAGATCTGGGAGGAGGAAGATGTTTGTTTCTATCATACTGTTATTTTTCTTAACAGCGTCTCTTGCTCCTTTTAGAAAATTTGAAAAACCCAGAAAAGCACCAGAGAACATACAATTCTCTAGGAAGCCTGATGGACGCTCGTCCCTCGGAGCTGGGGTGCCATGTGTATCACCCAGGCCGGGGCATTTTGAAGAGTGAGAGCACGACCCACAGCTCCCCCTGCAGTGGGCTCACAAACAGGCCCGTCCCCAGCAAGTGGGGACAGCTCGCCACTGTGCAGAGCGAGGCTGGGAAGCTGAAACCCATTTCAACACACAAGGGAGCTAGACCCCTGTTAGGGACCTTCTGGGGCTTCCCGCTCCCCAAGGCCCAGCCAGAGCCTGGCGCCGGGCTCAGGGAAAGCTGGGAGTGTGTGGAGACCTACGACGACGTGCTGGGCCCTGTCCTGACCTGTGCCTAGACTGTTTCGTCTCTTCCCCTGCAGCCTGGGGAAGGAGAGTAATACTGTGCCCATTGTACAGAGGAGAAAAACTGAGGGTTGAGAGGAGCATAGGCATTCATAGCCTGGGGCAGGGCAGATTATGGTCCGTCAGCACCTCCCTCATAGGGGTCTAGGTTCAGACCCTGGCACCCTGCTCATGGTTCGGTGACTTCGGCCAAGTTCATTTACTCATTCAGGGGGCAGTCCTTGCAGGTGTGGCATGGTGATAGGTTGGCAATGCTCCCGGCCAGGCCCTCGCGGGCTCACAGGTTAGTGAGGGAGACAAAACCCCTACTCATAACTAATTGACATGATACTGGAAGTGCTCAGTGCCATGAGGAGAAAGAAGGGACAGGCACAGACACCTCGTTAGGAATCAGGAGGTGACACTGGTGTGGAGACCTCAGCCTGTGCAGGGGTGAAACAGGGACCCAGGGACACAGGGGACAAGGCAGCCTGTGGGAGGAGCCGAGGGAAGGCTGCAGGGAGAGCTCAGGGAGGCCTGGGGAGGCCCAGGCCCGGGGCAGGCCACCACGGTGAAGGGCTCGGGTGGGACCTTGTGCAAATCCAGGGCAGGGGGCCTGCAGATCCTGGGAGGAGGGTCAGGAAGGAGGGAGACAAAGCCCTTCGGGAGGGGGGACTGCCAGGCAGGGACAGAAGACATCACAGTCAACAACATTGTTGATGCTTTAGAGGACTGATCAGACGCCCTCTACAGTCATTCATTCCTCCATTTATACATTCACTCCTTCACCCAGCAGGTTCACCGCCAGGCACCAGGACAGAACGTGACACGGGACCGCCATGGTCTCAGAGAATAGTGAAGGGAGACAGGGCCTCCCACAAGCAGAGGGGAGGTCATGGCTTCTCTGAGGGAGAGACAGAAGCTCTAGAAAAATCCTGCTGGTGCAAAGGCTCAAGGTGGATGCTGTGGGGCCACCACCCAGATCCCCTCAGGACCCTGGCGCCCCCAGACCACAGCTGTGCTCCTTTAACGACACGCTGAGACCGCTGTCCTCACTGCTACCCTGCCATGGAAGCCAGGCCCCCAACCCTTGGCTAGTACTCATAGTTAAAAATAAAAATGTTTAAAGACTTTGTCAACAGAGAGAAAACGCAGGCCCGCGCGGCAGACAGCGCTCCGAGAGCCCAGCGTGATGGACGTCTCACGTGGGCTGCGCGAGGGGTCGGGGTCGGATTCCACGAGCCCCTGACGGAGGAGACAGCCCAGGGGCGGAGGACGCTACCCTCCAGGCACCCCAACACACACCAGTTCGGAGCGGGGCGCTTCACCCGCCCGCCTCTGACAGCCTTTGAGGGGCCCTCAACGCTGCACACCTCACGGCCTCTCCAGCCCTGGGAGCCTCCATCTTCCAGACAAGAGACCCCAGGCACCCCCAGAACCATCTGCATGGCTCCAGGCAGGGCAGGGGCAGGCCCCTTTGGGGACACATACCCAAGCCCCTGACACCCGTTCCCAGAGAAGGCAGGACGCTCCGGCGGGGCCCAGCAAAGCCAGGATCCCGGCGGCAGCTCCCGGCCGGCTGTCTTTCTCTCTGACTCTGGGCCTCAAGGGCTCTCCCTCTGCTGCTCTCTCCCTGTGTCCAGGCTTCTCTCTGCTTCTCCAAGCTCACCAGCTCAACGTGGCTCCTCACCACTGCAAAGCGTTCCCACCCTCAGTGCACCAACCAGCGGAGCCCACCTGGCCGCTGGCCCCTGGTCCAAATTCTCAGGAGAGAACCAGATTGGCCCAGGCGGGATTCGAGGCCCAGCCACGGTCCAATCAGCTAAGGCAAGGGGCGGGGTCACACAGAACCAACCTGGTGGACAGGATCCGCTCTGGCGGAGACGAGGGTGGTTTTCTGAGGAGCTCATGAGCCAGGACCCCCTATTTCCACACTTCCTTGTGTTGCTCAGGGTTAACGAGCAATGCCCGGCCGGAATGGGAATGAGCACCTGTCCCTGAAGGGGTGAGACCCAGGCAGAATGACCTTCCGAACAAAATTGTATTAGAGTGTATCTGGTTTTGAGACACCTTCCCCCTTCTTCTCATTGGGTCCTCCCTGGGGGGAGAGGGGATCACAAGGAAGGAGGCAATGGCAAGTGGGGGAGCGTTTTCACTGTTGACTGGAAGGTCTGATAAGCACCTGGGCCAGAAGGCATGATCCCTTAGGGGCAGCACGCAGAGTCCCGGCCAGGCACATGCATGTGGACAGACGCCAACATCCGGGCCACACGCATGGACGTGAGCGGCTCAGCACAGGCCAGCCCAGGAGAACAGCCAAGCAGCAAGTGCCCAGCGTCCGAGGGAGAGGGCTGGCTCCCTGCCGCCTTTCTCTCTGGAGGGAATTGTCCTGCTCTCAAGGCCGACGGCCTTCTCCAGCTCCTGCAGGAGCAGACAGGGGTTATGGGCTGTGCCATCTACCCCTCTCAGGCCCGTGTCTTCATTTGCCCCTGGCCACACCGGCTTTCAGATCTGGGGTCAGGATTGGGGGCCATGAGGCAGCGCCCTTGCTGTGTGCCCCTTTCCCAGCTGAGAAACAGCCCTGGCCACGTTTGCAGAGGCTTCTGGGCCAGGAGGAGAGCGGGAGGTCAGAGTGGCTTTCTGCCAGGAGCCCCCTTAAGCACCCGGCTCTCAGAGGGCCAGGCTCCAGTATCTCCCCGCAACCCTGGCTGCCATATAAAATAGGTCATTGGCGTAATCCTGGCCAAATTGGCCTCTGGAAGATCAGCTAGGCCGAGCTCCCCGGGCCTAATTATCCCATATTTGGTCAATAAGCCATTAACACAGCGCCTCGGATGTTAATAACCGTTTCATGAAAAAGTCGGCGTAATTTATGAGATCAACACTGGTTAGCAAAATTAATAAATATTTCATTCGGTGAGACTTATCCCAGCATACTCCCGACAGGTGGACCGAGGGCCCCCGGGCAGCCCCAGGGAGCAGGCAGTCGGGGGAGAGGAATGCCCAGCTCTCACTTGGGCCAATAAACATTTACCTCAAATCCTATCGCCATAAATCCGAAGGCTGGATGAGGGAGTCCAGTAAAACCTGACTTAACATTATGTTCTGGCCATTAACAATATTTATATAGATGTCACTTCAGGGAGGGTTAGAGTTGCCAGGCAGGACCCAGCGGCCGTGACGAGAGCCACCTTGGGACCCTCTGGGAAGGTTGGTGCCCAGGGAGGCCTAGGGCAGTGGGGAGAGCCCCAGATTGGCCCTCAGACCCCTCTGGGGTTGGCAATTGCCATCTGTGTGGCCAAGGGTAGGGCAGGTTTCCCTACATTTCAAAGCTCGGTCTCCTTATCTGTAAAATGGGAGCATTAACGATAGCCACGTTTAGGCTGCTGGGAGGATTAAGTCACATAGCAGAGAGTAAGCCCCAGACACATAGTAAACACTCGCTAATAACAGCACCGCTCTAATAATCATCAGAAGAGGCAGCCAGAGGACTCGGCCCTCTGCTCTGAGAGAGTGAAGCTCCGTGGAGTGCCCTCAGCCTTGTTCATCGAGAACCGAACACCTGCCAGATGCTGTGCACACATTGTCTCTAATCCCACAAAGATCCTGCACGGTGAGCGCTGTTGATATCCGTATCTTCCAGAAGGGGCAACTGAGGCTCAGAAAAGCAAAGTGACTTACCCAGGGACAGTCAGCCGGGAGTGTTGGAGCTGGACTCGAACCAGGTCTGTGTCTCCAAGCTTCCCTCTCGAACCACTCTGTCCCCCAGCCTGGCAGGGCTCCGGCAGGCATGGGTCTCCCCCACTGGGCCCTGTGTGAGCCGCCGGGGAATGCCCCCCCCCCATGCTCCTCTCTGCCCTCCGTCAGCCAGCCTGGAGCCCCGGGCAAACACACCGAGCCCGGGCGGATGCCAGAGCCTGTTGTGGTTAAAGAACCTTCCAGGAGAACCAATTAGTTTTCCATGGGGAACTTTCCACCAGGCATTGATTTTCACTCTCCCCACCTGGGGTGGATTTGATTTGCGAGGAGAAGCCCTTCCAGGAGGCAGGAGCAATTGTGTGAAATAAAAGCGCTGAATGTGACAGGCTCATCTGCTGCCGAGGCCAAGGCTGGGACCGAGGGGGGCGGAGGGGCCGGGAGGGGGGATGGGAGCATGGAGGGGCCCCTCTGCCACCTGGCACAGAACGGCCCTTCCACATGCATGGCCCGGACGCAGTGGCACTAAGATAAAGCCTGAACTTCTCAGGCCTCCCCAGAGGCAGGCGGCAGGTGGATCCCCCCCACACCCCCTTACCTGCAAGGCTGAGGTGCCAGGGGCAGGCCTGGACCCTCCTGTAGGTCTTTCAGCCTCTTCATTCCCATTCAGTTGTCTTCACAAAGCTCTGCCCTGACCTCACATTATTCTTTTAGCAAACCTGGGAAGCTGGGGGCACAGAGCTGGGCTTAGAGAGAATGTTTGATCACCATCGATGAAGGTATCATTGCCCCCACTTTATAGGCAAAGAAACAGGCTCACAAGGGTCAGGCGGCCATCCTAAAAAGAGGCAGAGCCAAAACTCAACCCCAGAACTGCCTGGCTCCCAGTGCCTCGGCTCTTGGCTCACCTGTCGAGAACGTGAGTGGGAGCCGGGACAGGTGACAGCTTGGAGGGAGAACAGCTGCCAACAAGGGTTCCGTACTCACCTGCCCTGAACTCAGAAGACCCTGCCTCCCTGCTTTTTCAGAATTGTTCACTCATTCATTTATTCACCCCGTAATTTCATTCATTAAACAAATATTTACTGAGCTCCTGCTATGTACCAGGCACCCTTCCAGGCACTGAGGGTACGGCAGCGAGCCAAGCCAAGACTCGAGCGGGGAGACAGACAGTCAGCAGAACTAATAAAAGATGCATGGTACGCCAGATGGTGACAGGGTGGAAAGTAGGGGAGGGAACTGCGGGTTTGGGGGGGGTACAGGGTTCCCTTGGGAGTCCAGGTGGGCCTCACAGGGGGCGTGAGAGAGACCTCAAGGAGGGGAGGAAGGAGCCTTGCCTCTTGCCATCTGGGGGAAGGAGTTCTGGGAAGAGGGAACAGCAGGTTCGAAGGCAAGGAGGCTACTGTGGCTGGAGAGGTGGAGAGTGGCAGAGAGGGATGGCCCTAAATGAAGGGCTGTGGCTTTGACCCCCAGTGACAGGGTGTGAGCAGAGGGGCCGGGAGCTGGCTCAGCTTTAAAGGGAACTAACTCTCTGGCCGCTGAATAGAGGAGAGTGAAGGGGGACGCAGGGAGATGCTTTTCGGGGCTTTGGCAATAATCTGGGCGCGAGAGCAGGTGGCTCGGTCCAAGTAGAAGAGGAGGGATGATGAGAAGTGGTTTATGGTGACATATTTCCATCTCCTGGAGGCTTGCACGAGGGGTGCGAGCAGAAGCAAAGTTGAGAATGAAGATCCAGGGCCTGACTGTGGGCTGAGCACCTACTGTGTGCCACAGGCCCAGGTGGTCCTGGGAAGACCCCGATGATACCCCCAGGCCTGCCGCCCTCATGGCACCTACAAGCTAGCGGGGGGCCAAACTGGAAGCAAATAAACATCAGTAAAGTTAAAGGCACTGAGAAGCTCGAGAAGGAGGTCGGAGGGTCAGGGTGGCTCCGTAGGGCAAGCAGGGAAGGCGTCTTGAGGAGGTGACGTTGCGTCAGAAGGAAGTGTGGAGCGCATTCAGGGAAGAGGGATGGGGAGGGAGCCGAGGCTGCCTCCTGGGCAGTAGGGAGGTCCGCGCGGCTAGGGTGAGTGGTCATCGGGTCATCGGCAGGAGAAGGGGCTGGAGAGGTGGCAGGGACAGACAAGGCAGCCTCCCCATTTCACTGAAGGGGAGACTGAGGCCCAGAGAGGCAAAGTGGCCTGCCCAAGGTCATACCAGGGGTACGTAGAAGCTCAGGTTTGTTTCAAGGCCAAGGATCTTTCTCCAACTCCCCCCCCCCCCCCCGCAAAAGCTGGGCGGGTGAGGCAATGCCCCTCCCCCGAAGAGATGGCAGGCTGACTGGTGTCATCACAGGGCACAAGAGCGACTTGACACCGACAGGTGTGTCCGTGTCTCAGGGGGGCAGGGCTGGGCCCGATTCAAGCGGGGACAGCTGTGGGGACATGGGGATCCAGAGCCCAGGCAGGACCTCCAAGGGCATCTGGAAACACTGAGAGGCTTTGCAGGCACCTGGTGGAAGGTTGTGGAGAAGGGAGGAGTGGGGAGCAAGACCAAGGAACCAGAGGGCCTGGGGAAGCCTGCGGCTCCGGGAGCAGGGTGGCTCGCAGAGTAGGCCCCACACATGGGTGAGGGCGTAAGTGGGCCCAGGGGTCAGACAAACCCAGGACCTCACTCCCACTTCCTCCGAGACTCCCCAGCTTACTACCCATGGGGTGCTCTCCCTGCATCATCTCATTGCCTTGAACCCCCAATCCTGAGAGGTAGAGACGAACCTCAGGTGAGCTGAGGAAATGGAGGAGAGAGGTAGAATCCCCGCCCGAGGTCCCACAGCCAGACGGTGGCAGAGCCTGGGTAAAACCTGGGTTTGGGGGCTGAGGGGGCCACCACGTACCGCGCACACGGCCACCCCAGGAGGTGTGGGCAGGTGGGCACTGCTCTGAACCCGGGATGGCACAGGGCACAGCCGTCCTGGAGTCACAGTCCCGGCCAGGGAGGCCGCCTCTCTGATCCCAGGGCGGACAGAGCAGGACCGGCACAGAAGGGCCTAGCCCATGCCTCCATCACTCGCACTCCCTGAGCAGGCGGCCTCTACAGTTGGGTGTCCCATGCTGCGGTGACCGTATGGGGCTGCCTTTCAGGAAAACAAACCTTTAGGGGAGCCTTGCTCTACTTCTCACAGGCTGTGTGGCCTCAGGTTGGTGAATGTCCCTCTCTGAGCCTTGGTTTTCTTTCTGTGAAATGGGATTTCAATTGTTCATTTACTAAGTGCCTGCCATTGGCCAGTTTGGGGGCTTTCAACACATCCGTGAACAGAACAAAGGTTCCTGCCTTCCCTGAGCTAACATTCTGGCAAGGAAGATGACACATAAACAAACAGGAGAGATGAGTGAACCGCAGACAGTGTTAGAGAGTACTGTGGGAACAAAAGGGAAAGGAAAACAGGGGACAAGTCACAGGATTAAATAAGGTACTGGACTGGGCCTCAGCAAGGGGTCAGATTCCAGCAAAAATGTGAAGGAGAAGGAAGGAGCCATGCAGACACCCGAGAAAGACTGTTCTAGACAGAGGGAAAGGCAGGTGCAAAGGCCCTGAGGCAGGAGTGTGCCCAGCAGGTATTCAAGGGGCAGAAGGAAGGCCCCATGTGACTCAAAGAGCTAGCTAGGGGGGGGACTAGGGGGTAGAGGGAGTGAAACATGTCAGACTTTGGGCCCCGTAGAGAAAGGTGGTGAAACGGAGGGGGGGGAATGTTGGGGTGCAGAGAGGAATCTGTGAATTAATGTATGTCAGGCATTCCGTGTGAGTCAGTGCGTAAGTGGTCAATTAATAGGAGTTATGATTATTGCTGCTTATAATTAGATGACTCCTAACCCTTTCATAGTGGGGTGGGAGTGCCTTAGGGTCCCCCCTCTGTGGGCAGAAGCTGGATCTGAGTGACCCAGTCTGTTCCCCATGGGCTGGGGGCTGCTCCCTCTCTCAGCCCCTCGAAAATTTTCCAGGGCCTCACCTGGCCTTGGGATGTTTGGGGAGCGAGAGGGCGGGGCCGCCGTCACAATGGCATTAAATCAGACCCCCCGCTCCGGACGAAATCGCACCGAGAAGTTGTTAATACCTTTATTATGGGCCAAAATGTATTCACGATATTAAAAGACATCCCATTTCTGCCCCCTGTGTCACATCTGAGATGTAGCGTAGATAAATGATATATCACCACATGAGATCTACCGAAACCATTAGTAACCATGACATTTTGACGTCAGATTTTAAAAAATTCCTAAGTAATCTTTTTGATTTATGAAATGCTGTCTGGGTTCATCGAGAGAGATCTCAGATTTATCACCGCCTGGTTAGAATTATTAATGATTTTCAATTTGTAAATCTGAAGTCGAGAAAGTCTGTGGGCTCTGGGTGAAAACTCCCGCCGACCAAGGCCCAGCCTCTCCTCCAGCCAGAGTTCAGCCCAAGGGAAAGATGGTCCTTCTCGCCGACATTCTATACGCTTGACAGTGCGTCCCAGCGAACCCTGTCTGTCTACAGCATGCGAGACTGAGGGCAGATCAGCTGCAGGACCTGCTCTGGGCACAAGTGTCCGTCCCACTTCACAGGACAGATGCCCATCCCCCTCCCCCAACCACACACATAGGCCTGGAAAGCTGCTCTGGCCGATTCAGGCAGAGGTGGTCAGAGGGACATAGCGGGGGGCAGCCAACACCACCCCCCTTGGGTCTGGTTCAGGCCTCAGCTCAGCTGCAGGCCCTTTACACCACTGGAAAACCTGGACCGGCCCCTCCTTGTCCAAGACAGTGGCCACACAGGCCACACCTGTGCCATTTCTGTGTCCCATCCGGGGATGTCCCTGGACTGAGAGGTCACCTTGCCTGATTCACCTTCATCTGTGCCAAAGCCTCCATCAGCCCCCTCAGTCCCAGAAACTATCCCAACCTGGATAGGAGGCAGACAGCAGTGCGGTTGGACCCCCAGACCCAGGGTCCTTTTTCCCTGTGTTCCCACTCAGACTCGAGTCAGGCTGTCACCCCAGCTCAGGCCCCAGGCCCTCTGGACACAACGCCTATGCCCGTGGCTCTCACCTGCGCCGAGAGTGAGACTTGCCAGGGAAGTTTGATATGAGCTGGGGCCCAGGCTTCACCCCGGGCCAAGGAAATCAGAATTGCCAGGGCTTTCCAATGTGCAGCCAAGGCTGAGAGCCACGCCCCTGCGTCACCACCACCCAGCTCCTGTCCCCCGCACTGGCCACCATCACCTAGTTCCGCCCTTCCAGTTCTCTCTGGGACCAGGAGGTTCCCAGCCTCCAGCCTTGCCTGCCCTGGGCCGTCCTCCCCACCACTGTCCTGGTGCTCCTGACTGTGCCGCGCCCCCCGCTCGCACCCTTAGTGCCTCCCAAGCCCCGGGGGGAAGTGATCTTCCAGCTCAGCCCCCACGGAGCCTGGAGAGGGCCAGGACTGCACGAGGCCATGCAGGGACTACCCATGTAGGGAGCCAAACCCAGACACCCCTTCCCAGGCCGGATCCCGGGCAAGCTCCACCTCCAGCTTCCCCCACCGGACTCAGAGCCCGACCCTACGTGGGCAAGGAGGAAGGCCCCGTGGTGTGGGGGTCACTGGGTGCGAGCAAGGCTCACCCACCATTCGACGTGGCTCCGGGGCTGCTCTCTCACCTGCACAACCCTGGCAATGGGCAGGGTGGATACACACCTCAGAGCCGCTCTGAGCCTCAGTGTCCTGACCCGTAAAATGACAAGAGTAGAATCCCCAGTCCCTGGGGTTCTAGAGAATTTAAGCTGCTCTTGCATGAGACGAGCTCAGGGCCAGCACACGGGGAGCCCCCGGGAGCACGTAACAGGTGTCAGCACCATGCTGACCGCCGTGTCCTGGGCTACGATGTGTGGTGTGGCCTTGTCTAAAAGTTTTGCCCTGCACTGGGTGCAAGTCCTTGTCCCACTATTTACTAGCCCATGACTTTGGCTTCTCTGGGCCTCAGTTTCTCCAATACTAGGGCCCATTTCTCCCACAGCCCCTTCATGTCTAGCCACCCCACTCCCTCCCTTTCTGTTAGGACATGAGTTCGATTTGGAGGCGACCCAGCAGCAAATGCCCCTCCCGATACACTGCCCCGGCCACAGGCTTCAGGGTAAAGGACGTCCTGCCACAGAAAAACAGACATCACGCACACTGGCTTTTTCTTGACCCACAACTCAAAGGGAAAATTAAAACTGTATTTCTGTAAGGTTTAGAGGCTGGAAGGTGAGGTTTTGATAAACGCAGGGAGACAGGTCACGTAGCACCCCACTTTTTCCACTGAGGCAGCTGAGGGTGCAGGGGCAGCAGTGAGATGGGAAGTCCAAGCAGAAAAGGGAAAAGACAGAGGGAAACTAAATGCTAGGCTTTCTCTGTTCAGAGTCTCATGTCAGCCTCCCAAAACACTTGGGAGGGTGACATCATTACTCCCATTTCACAGATGAGGAAAGTGAGGCGCAGAGGGGCCCATGTAGCCTGAGGTCACACAGCTGAGAAGCAGAGGAGCCGGGTGACATCTCTGGCTGCGGCCGTTGTGCTTGAGGTCCAGACCTCTGGCCTCACCCTGGTCAATGAAGCCTCCGGAGGTTTCCCAGGGACCCCCCAGCACAATGAAGGGGAGGGGTACCTAGTTTAACCTCCATCACACCTGCTTGCTCACAAAACTCACTGCACACACACAGTCCTGCCCACACCCTCCCACATCCACGGACACGGACACGGACACTGGTACGCATGTGTCTCTCGTGGATGAGGACGCTGACAGTCCCGCCCTCCAGCTTCTCCAGCCCCCCCACATCCCACCACGACCTGAGGCCTAGGACCCAACCTACAACCTCATTGGCACAGCCTGCTTCCCTGGGCCAGAGTTCTGGGGCCCTCAGAACCGCAGCCCCACCCCCTGCCCATTCCGCAGGATCCCCTGCCCTGCTCTCTGGTGTCCTGGGGGGAACTGGCATCTCAAGCTCCCCCCACTCTAGGCCCACCGGCTGCTGTCACCTGCAAGGATCTCAGGCCTGGTCCCACCCTGCTATGCCCAGCAGACTTCACTTCTGTCCTGGCTTTTCCCTGCCTGGCGAGAAGTCTCCAGTCATGGCCACCTGGCCTCAGTTTCCCCAGGGGACCTCAGGTCAGTCCTCTTCGGAACAGGCTGGCTGGAAGGACCACAGGGTCAGCCCGGCCAGATGAGGCTGGAGGTGGGAGGGCATAGCCGCTCCGAGACGTGCGGCTGGGTGGCTCTCTCCAAAGTCATCCGGTCGCAGGCACAGCGAAGACCGACAGCCAGACGCATCCAAGCTCAGGGGTCCTACAGGCAGGCGGGGATGGGAGAGGGGTTTGCAGGAGCCGGGACTTGTTAGAGCAGCAAAGGAAAACTAATCTCGTTCCTGGGACCCAAAAGTGCGGTGCCGCTATAGCAAACACCTAGAAAATGTGGGAATGCCTTTGGAAATGAACAATGGACAGAGGCTGGGAAATTTTTGAGAAGCATGCTAGAAAAAGCCTAGATTGCCGTGAGCAGACTGTGAGTAGGAATATGGAGGATGAGGAGGCTGGGGATGGGGTGGGGTCAGGGATCAGGGAGAGGAGGGAAGTGTGAAGGTTTCCGTGGTGGAGAAGTTTTGGGAGTGACCAAGCCACAGGGTGGCCGCAGTGGCTCAGAGACGGGCACCGTCTGGGGTGGGAGCAGGTGGGCACTGGGGTTGAACACAGGTTCTCGCGGGCACTGCAGCATTACGCTGTGCTGGGGCAGCCAGAGGGAGAGACGGGAATGTACCAGGGCCTGAAAAAAACCACTGATGGTAGTGGCGGTGATAGTGGTGTTGACGGGGGAGGGGCTGGAGGTGATGATGATGTCGCTGAATGTTGCAGTGACAGTGGTGACGCTGGTGGTGGTCAGGCACCTGCTGGAAAACTTGCCCAAGTCAGTGACCCACAAAAGTGAATCGTTCCGTCTTGACGGCAGTCAGAAGTTTAGGTTCTTTGCAGAGGGGCCTGGACTCACCTCCTGGGGGAGTTAACACATTCTCGGCATTTCTGAAACTACCCTGGACACCCGCCTCCTCCCCAGGTCTGTGTTGGGACATCAGGGCACACAAGGAATGAAGCTGGGACCTCCCCCAAGGTGGGGGGAAGAGTTTGGGGCTCAGCTTAAGCTTGAGGGGAGCGGGAGGGAGAGGAGAGCTCTGCGGAGTCAGGAGAAGCTCCCAGGCTGCCCCGAGGATCCCTATGAGGATGGGACCCTGAGTCACAGCCTTCAGAGCTGCAGAGAGGGCCCCTGCAGCAGGCCCCAGAGTCTGGGGCGAGGCTGCCCCAGGCAGGGTGGGGGGAGGCATGCCCAGGAGCCCTGGTACAACGGGCTGACCCAGGCTGATCCGGTGAGGCGGGCGCAGGCTTGAGGACACACCATCCCACTCAGTGGCAGGACTCTGGGGAGGCAGGAGGGAGCCCCTGAATGATGGGTTGATGTTCAGGCACCAGGCCCAAACTCCATTTAATTAGAAAAGTCGAGAGAAGGGATGAGTGAATGTATGTCAGAAAGCGCCCACATTTCTGCAGCACACGCGAGTGTCAGCCTTGCACCATCTCTCTGGAGACCCACGGCGCCCCCAGGAGGATTAGCCCATTTCCCAGATGAGGAAACCGAGGCCAGGGGCTCACCGGGATTTCGCCCATGCCCAAGCCCTGCCCATTTTGCCCAAGGGCTCTGAGTAAACTGGCTTCCTCACTCTGGGGACCTTAGACCCTGCTGAGGGCCGGCTGTGGCCATGACCGTGCCTCCCTAGGGGACTTAGGGCAAATTCGCTCCCTGGAGCTGCCAGAAAGCACTGCAATGTTGCGGATTGAAAACAACAGAAATGTGTCCTACTGGAGGCTAGAAATCTATAATCAAGGTGTTAATGGCATTGGCTTCTCCTAAAGGCTCCGAGGGAGAATCTGTTCTGTACGTTTTCCAGCTTCAACTGGTTGCAAGAAATCCTTGGTGTCCCTTGCTTTGTAGAAACATCACTCCAGTCCCTGCCTCGCGGTCTTCATGGGGCCTTCTCCCTGTGTGTGTGTGTGTGTGTGTGTGTGTGTGTGTGTGTGTGTGTGCGCGCGCTCTCTTCTTAGAAAGGTAAGGACACAGGTCGCATCGGGTCAAGGGCTCGCCCTGATCCCATATCACCCGTTAACTTGATTTTACTTGCAAAGACCCTATTTCCTAAAAAGGTCCCATTGACAGTTTCTGGGGCTTAGGACTCCCCTGTCTTGGGATGTTTGGATCATTCAACCCGTGACACAGGCCTAGCCGCCCCGGGGCAGGGGGTTGGGGTTTGTTTTGGAGTCTGGCACATCTGTGTCTCAAAGGTCCTTCCTGCTCCTAAGATAGGAACATACCCACAACCACCCTTATACATGCCCTATAACAGACACGTGGGCCGTGCACCGCAGAGCCACACCCAGGCACACACGCCATCTAACATGGGCCACCCCCTCGTGTTCACACCAGTGCAACGCAGCACAACAGGCCCAAGGGACGCCCACCCGGAATCAGGCGCCCACCACGGTGCCGCTCGGGAGGCTCACTCCTCACCGGGGTGAGACGCCGCAGATTGTCAAAGCATCAGACACCGATTCTGCTTTTGTGACCCACCAGGGGCAGGGACACAAGATTCTGGGAGTCCTTATTTTATCCTACATTCATCACCGAACGCTTCGAAACTCTGATTTTGTTATAATGTGCAAATTAAGCAGCTGTTTCCAGCGGAGCAGGTGCCAATGGGTCAGGCGGGCCGAGCTGGGGGTGAGGAGAAGCGTGCGAGAGCCCTGGGCATTCCGTGGGGGTTCCGAGGGAGCAGTCCAAAGACTGAACAGCAGCTCAATTGGACAAGACAGGGGAGCAAAACTGCTCCCACACTTACAAATGTCTCCCCAAAGGAGCTGCCTGGATCGGGTTCCCTGGCTACTCCGAATCGGGAGGGCTGATTAATGACCAGCTACCGTTTGCAAGCCCCTCGTTCAGCAGTGTGTAAGGAAGAGCTCATCGCGTCCTCACTGGTCCTGTGAGCGGCCACTTCCCTTTTACACATGCCCAGCTTACTGTGTGGGTGTGGATTCCAAAGGCCAAGCTCATCCTGCTCATCCTCCTGCGGCCCGCCTGGCTGGGCACCCCCAGCTCCAAAACTGGAGAAGCAGACAGGCAAATACGGAGAATCACAACTTTCCAGAGCAGAAACCTCCACAGTTTTTTAGATGAAACACCAAAGTGAGACCCGTGAAAGCAATAATCGATATGCTGGACCTGATGAAAATGAAAAACGTTTGCTCTGCAGAGACACTGTCAAGAGAACGAAAAGACAAGCCACAGACTGGGAGGAAATATCTGCAAAAGACACATCTGATAAGACTATTATCCAACATATACAAAGAACTCTTGGGGCGCCCGGCTGGGTCGGTGGAGTGTGTGATTCTGGATCTCGGGGTTGTGAGATATATACATATATATATATAGATATATATACTCTTAAAACTCAACAATAAGAAAACTAACAACCTGATTTAAAAGTGAGCAAAAGACCTGAAAATACACCCCACCAAAGAAGATATATGGATGACAAATGAGCCAAGGAAAAGATGTTTAACATCATACGTCACTGGAGATTTGTAAATTCAAACAATGACGTACCACCACACACCTACCAGAATGGTCAAAATCCAGAACAGTGACAACACCAAATGCTGGAAAGCATGTGGAGCAACAGGAACTCTCCTTCATGGCTGGCGGGAGTACAAAATGGACAGCTGCTTTGGAAGACAATGTGACAGTTTCTCACGAAACTAAACACACTCTTAACATATGACCCAGCAATCGCATTCCTTAGTATTTACCCAAAGGAGCTGAAAACTTGCATCCACAGAAAAACCTGCACATTAATGTTTATAGCAGCTTTAGTCGTAATTGCCAAAACTCAGAAGCAACCAAGATGTCCCTCAGTGAGGAATGGATAAAGAAACAGTGGTCCATCCAGACAACGGAATGTTATTCAGCGCTAAAAAGAAATGTGCCATTAGGCCATGCAAAGACATGAAGGAACTTTAATGCATATCACTGAGTGAAAGAAAGAAGCCAATCTGAGAAGGCTGCACACCGTATGATTCCAACTCTATGACATTCTGGAAAAGGCAAAACCGTGGAGACAGTAAAGAAACGGTGGTTGCCAGGGATTATGGGAGAGAAAGAAATAAGTAGAGCTCAGAGGATTTTTTAGGGCAGTGAAACTATCCTGTACCACACTGTAATGGTGAATACATGTCATTACACACTTGTCCAAATGCATAGATGGAACAAGACCAAGAGTGGACCCTAATGTAAACTACAGACTCTGGGTGGTGATAATGATGTGTCAATGTAGTTCCATCCATTGCAACAAAAGAATCACTATGGTACAAGATGTTGGTGGTAGGGGAGGTTGTGCCTGTGTTGAGGAGAGGGGGTATATTATGGGAACTCTATATAACGTCCACTCAATTTTGCTATAAAAAGTGCTCTAGAAATTAAATTCACTAATTTTAAAAAAAGCCAGGAGGAGGAAGAAGGAAAGCAAGCAGGCTGGAAGGAAGGAAGGAAGGAAGGAAGGAAGGAAGGAAGGAAGGAAGGAAAATGGGAGAGAGGGAGGGAGGGGAAGGAAGGAAGGGAAGGATGGAGTCGGGGAGAAAGGAGGAGAGAGATGCCTGATTTCACAGTCCCCAAGAGAGGACCTCACTTCTCAGAGGGCGGCACCTCACCTGGATAGGACTCTGTTGGAAAAGTCTAGCCCCCTGGACATGGTTTGGATGGAGAAAGTTTAGACAAAAAGAAATGTGGAGTTTGAATAAGGAAGAACCTGGTACAAGTGGGTGGGAGCCTGAGCATTATGATGGAGAAAATTATAAAGATTATTGAAAGATACCATATGATTTCACTTATATGTGAAATCTAAGAAACAAAACAAATGAACAAAAAGAAACAGACTCATAAATACAGAGAACAAACAGGTGGTTGCCAGAAGGGAGGGTGGTGGGGGATGGGTGAAAGAGGCAAAGGGGATTAAGAGGTACAAACTTCCAGTTATAAAATAAATAAGTCATGCGGATGAAAAGTAAAACATGAGGAATATAGTCAATAACAGCATAATAACTTCGCATGGTGACAGATGGTAACTACACTTACTGTAGTGAGCATTTTGGAATGTAAATAAATGTCGAATCACTATGTTGTACACCTGAAACTAATATAATATTGTATGTCAACTATACTTCAAGTTTTAAAAATAAAAAAAAACTTTATTGAAAGACATTAAAGAAGATCTAAATAAATGAAGATAGACATCTTGTTCATGGATTAAGACTCAATATTTTAAAGGTATCCGTTCTCCTAACGTGATCCAAATCAAAATCTCAATGAATTTTTTTTGTGGCACTTGACAAGCTGATTCTAAAATTTATACAGAAATATAAAGGGCCACAAATTACCAGAAGATTCCTGAAGAGCGAGAGAACTTGATCTATCGGACAGCAAGCCATAGCGGTATTGTCACAGAGACAGACATATAGTTCAACAGCCAAGCGAGCCCAGAAATAGAACTACACACATGTGGACAGTTGATGCATGAGGGAGACGTTACTGCGGATCATTGGTGAAAAGATGAACTTTCCAATAAATGGCACTGGGACAATGAGACCCCTACCTCACACCGTACACCGTACACAAAAAGCAGGGACCCAAGAGGAAAACACTTTGCTTAAATACTAATGAAAGTTAAGTATTGTACTGCTGTTCATTAAAACACTCTACAAATCAATAAGAAAAAGACAACACACAAATGGGTGAATGGCTTCAACAAGTGCTTCATAGAAGCGAACACTCAATCAAAAAACATGTGAAAAGATGCTCAATCTCATTAGCGATCATTCAAATGGAAATTCAAATTAAAATCACTTTGCTATATCATCATCTAAGCACCAGGTTGGAAAAGAAAATGTAGATACTAAATGTTAACAAGTATGTGGAAGTATAAATCGGTATAACCGCTTTGGAAAACGATTTGGCCTTCCCTGGTAAAGTCTAAGAGGAGCATCTACTCAATGCCAGTGATTTCACTCTAGAGTAACTCTTGGGGGTTTCGGTGCAGGGGACCAAAATGTGCTGAGCAGCACTATTCCCAGGGAACCTTAGTGACATTCCTGTGCCTCCACTCCCCCCAGATCAGGCTAGGTGAGTCTGTCTTCCAGGTCTCTCCTAAGCCAGTGCTCTGGGGGAGAGCTGATTCTCCACCACTAAGGGCTCTTCCTTCTGTAAGAGGGCTTCCCCAAGGCTCCTCCAAATCTCTGCCTCCCCATGTACCTTGGGGCAACACAACCCACTGGTCAGTTTTGCAAGCTTTACTTCTTCCTTCTAACCTCTTTAGGGTTAGACCTAGACCCCAAGGCAAATCCTTTCTCACTTAGACCTCGGCTTCCTCCTCTATAACATAAAGCAGCAAGAGTTCATGTTCCATAGGGTGTCTGGGGGGCTGCAGTGAGCTGCACTCAGCAGGGGCTGGGCAGGGAGGGAGCTCCTGGGGGAGCTGGGAGCTCCGTGGGAGTAAGTCTCTCCCTGTCCTCAGGATGCTCCCCTCCCTTCGGTCTTACCTGGACCTCCCCTTCTTCATCCAGGCCATGCCTTTCTCTGAGCCTAATTCAACTCATCTTTGCAGAAGCCCTCCTCTACCAACAGCCTGTAAAGATCTCTCTCTTCCCTAAGCTTCCCCTCTATCAGCAGGTCAACAGGTATTTCCCAGAAGCTCAGCCCCTAGGAGGCCACATCTCTGGTGTTGGAGAAACTGTGGGGAACTCAACAGCCCCACTCCTGACAGGGAGGTTGCTTGGGAGGTTGTGTGGAGGGAGAAGGGCAGGGAGATCACCCTGTACCCAGCTCACCCTCAGTAACCAGTCCAGCATCCGGCACCTAGTAGGTGCTCAATTAATAATGGTTGACCATCAACCAAACAACTGGGATACAGTCAGACGGCACATGCTCAAGCATCTAGGCTGACTGTGATCTACACAATCATATGTGTGTGTGACCATGGACACTGACACGCTAAATAGCCACCTGCACGTGTGCGCGCGCACACACACACACGGTCCCAACGCTGGGCCCGCTCCAGCCAGCATCCTAACGCACAGGAACACTGCCTCCCACGCAAAGCTCATTTATTTTGATTTATGAATATTACGAAAATAAACCTGAGCGTCTTCTTGGGATTCTCTGATCCTGACACAGGTCCCCACGATATTGCTTTTCTGCTCCTGGTTACCTGAAATTAGCAGAGTAATTCGGAATCTGCATCTTTATTTAAAAGAAAAAACTGTAGATGCAGAATTATAAAAATTTAATATGCTCCCAGGAAAATGAAAAATGAGAGGTTGTGATCTCGTCTAACACTTTCAAATGTGTTTATTAATTCATGTTTTAAATCATAAGTTTCATTCGGTGAGAGCCATGCACAGCAATAAGCCCGTTTTAAAATATTAATGAATAAACAATATTTCTCTATTGAAATATAACATGCTTCTTTGAACAATGGACCACCAGTAATAAATCAAAACCAGGAGAAAATTGCATTTCATATTTAATACAAGTTGAACTCTGCCTTTTTATAAATGATATCTTTTTTGTTTAATTGGCGTCAGTTCAGATCTAGCAGATTGCTAATAAAATTCTGGATTTCCATATTTAATGATGCGTACACTTTCTGCTGAAATTTTACCAGGAAAAAGGAATCAGCCTTTTATTATCTCCTGAGATGGTGGTGAGAGGTGAGGCCAAGATCTCAGTCCAGCCTTGAGGGCGGAGGAGCGGAGTGGGGGTGGGGGGGGTGAGTTGGCCGGAGGGAGTGGGGTGAAGAGGCTGGGCCACTTCTAGGGACCCCACGTGGCAGCTGACACCCCCAGGATGACCCCTCTGCTGACCGGAAGTAGTCATTCCAACTAGAAGGGCCAGAAACCGGTGTCCCCTTCTGATCCGGGGCACTGTCTAACAACAACAACAAAAAGAAGAGAACACACTCCATCCCAAGGGCCATGCGTGCACCAGCTCATTAATCTTTACGGCAGCCCTAGGAGGAAGGTAGGAACAAAGTCTCCCCATTTTACAGGTGAGGAAACCGAAGCCACAGAGTAGAGTGAGGAGGTGACGTGCCTGCGGTCACACACAGCTGGTAAGTGGCAGGACTCAGCCTGACTCCCGGGCCCTAGCTCTTCATACTACCACATGCTGCCTTGAAGGAAATGAATGAACCTGGGTCTCAGAAGACCTGGGTTTTATCAACAGTGAGTGAAGCAGGACACCGGCCGGAATGTGAGTGCAAATCACAGGACAGGATAAGGAAGAAGAACAGCTGGCCATGGCCTCAGCCACATGCAGGACACTTCACTGCACCACCCTGCTCCATCCTTCCCACAAGGCTGGGAGGCAGGTGCTTGACAGCTAGGGAAACAGAGGCACAGGGATGTTACACGACTTGCCCAAGGACAAGCAACCAGTATGCGGCACAGCTGGACTCAACCCCAGGCAGTTTCACTCGGAGCCCACGTTCAAGGGTGCTAAGCCATGGTGCTTTCCTAGCCATGGGCCACACTGAAGCCCCAGGCATCCATTTTCGTCTCTGTGATGGGGCCAGTAGCCACTGGGCTGTGAGGTGTGGCTCCTGGCAGTGCACTTGGCGGGGCCCAGCTGGAAGCAGGCTCCGTGCCTACGGGCTGAGTCTGACAGCTGACTGATGGGAGCTGAGAGATAGTTGGTTGATCATCTGTGGGGCTGGGTCCCCAGGTCCAGCAGGGACGTAGTGCTGGCCGTTTATTGTCCTGAAGTGCTTGTGCACTGAGCAGTCTTCCTGAAGGTGTCCCTGGGATCCCAGGTTGCTGGGGACAGGAGCCCATGGCTCTGATGGGAGTGGTGGTGGTGCATGTCTCTGTCTCTGCTCAGTTCCCAAGTCAGTCTCACCAACAGTGACAGTCCATTGCATAAGGAGACACTTTGATAAGACAGCCAGGCACAAAGGGTTAAAAATGTGACTTTTGGCTTCAGACACACCAAGACTCATGTTTCGGCTCTGTGTGTCTTTGGCCAAGTGGCTTCAGCTTCCCTTTCTATAAAGTATAGGTGGTAATAGAACTTGCTCGAGAGGCTGCTGTGAGGGTTTGCAGAGTGAGCCTGGAGAGGGGGAGAGCAAGCGTCCTTCTCTGACAATTCTGCTCGTCAATCCTTCTGCTCTGACAATCCTCTGACAATTCTGCTCGCCATGCCCCCTGGTCTCCGCACATGCTTGTCACTTGCCTAAAGCTACCCCCCCACTCCTGTCCTCTTAATCTTCTCTTCCTGAGGTCCCTGCCTGGACATCCAGTGTGGGGGACAGAGCCTGGCTCTCTCAGAGGGCTCAGCGGTCTGGGTTCAGCCTTCAAGGATGGGCATTCATTGGGGAGACAGGGTATGGGAACAACGTTCCAAGAAGAGAGGACAAGGGAACTCAGGCTCAGAAGGTGACGTCCCCAACCTGAGGTCACAGAGCCAGCGGGAGGCACAGCCAGGGTGGGGTTGGAGATCCGCACACACCGAATGCCTGTGTGGGCAGTGGGCTCAGTGGCCAGGGGCCGGAGCTAAGCTGGACATCACCTGGGACCTGCACTCACCCACGGGGCACAGGTGGGGCTCTGCCCGTAACAAAGTACATGCAGGACACGTGCCCCAGGGCCCGTGCTCAGCACTTCTCATTCATCGTGACGGCTGCCCTCCGGGGTCTGCTTGCCTCCGTTAGTTACGGTGCCAGGCCCGGCCGAGCCCCAGGACGTGGCTCTTCCTGTCCCTCGTGCCCAACCCTGGGATCCATAGACACAGAGAGGACCGCATAGAGCCTGTGACACACAGCTTGTACACACCGCAGGACTCACGTACTCAGGTGGCCCGGGCAATGGAGGCACAGGGGGGAGAGTTGCAAGCTCAGACGGGGGGAGGCGGATGACTCACCTTGTCCTCCAGAAGAGACCTCCCCCGGAGGCTGGTGGCCCAGGTTCACAGGAACATCTCTCCATCCCACTGCAAAGGGCTGCCAGGAGGGGTCACGTGGGGCTCTCACAGGCCATCAACCCCAGGCAGTTTCGTGGACAGGAGATCATGGACAGGTGGTGTTACATCTAGGAGCCTCGGATCCCCTACCACGTGGGCATGAAATAAGATGCTGTACAGAAAGCACCTGGCCAGGGGCCGGTCTGCAGGAGGTGCTCGATAAGCTGCAGCTGTCAGCTCAGCAAACGCCGCTTGCTCGTGGCACCAACACATGCTTCACGCCTAAACCACCACTCCACGTGGGAGACTTGTCCACACCAGAAGGGCGCTACTCTGGAACACTGCCTCTCCCGCCCCCACTTCTGGCCAGGGGATGGCACTGGCCGCTGCTCGGTCTGGGGTTACAGGCAAGTTCTAACTGAGTTTGCAAGGCCACACAGCGGCTGTGCACACCACCAATCCCTGTCCAACACTAGCTGCTCAGGTGTTAAGGCTCCAGAAACTCGCGAACATACATGTATTCTCACCGGAGCACACCTGTGCCCGTGAGCATCTAACTGTATTATATGCGTGGACAGGCCCCTTGGTCTGTGATTGGGTGTGATTTTCTTTGATTGGCCGCTGTTATTTTCTTTGATCTTGTGAATGGGTTGTGGGATCCTCATTTCTCCACTCTTGGGGTTCAGAAACCTACCAACCTTTCTACTACTCACATGAGCATTTGCTATCCGAACAAGGACCAGGCCCGAGATCTTAGCGTCTCAAGGGCTGGGGCCTGATTTCGTTCATTTCTGGGTCCAACCCCTAACCCACTGCTTGACCAAGAAAAGGTTACCTGATGGAAATCCATCAGATGAATACATTTCACCCAATTTGGAGTGAGACATAAGAAACTTAGGGCCCATGCCGTGCCCCAGTGTCCTTCCCTATGAAGTGAGGAGGCTTCTGCCCCCCTAGAGACAAGCACAGAGGGGAAACATGAGTGCTCCTCACCCAGAACATAGGAAAGAGACTGGGATCTTAATTTAGGCCTCCCCAGAATAAAGCCTCAGGCTCCCCCATTCCCTTCCAGGGTTGCTCGTCCCCTTGTGAGTCTCCGGCAAGCACTGATAACGTGCCTCTCTCAACAGACTGGCCTGACATAAAAGCTGAGACACTTCTTAGGAGGTGTGTGTTTCTGGATATTAAAGATATATTTGTATGCACACGTGTCAGGATATTTTTGCAAAACTACACAGCATAGAGATTGTTTTATGTACAAAGATAAGAAAGGCTGACCGATAAGCTAATTGAATCATGCAAATAACTACTTAGCCACGGGAGAGATTCCTACAGGCAGGCTGAGAGCGCACGTGAGGGAGGACAGCTTTGGAGGGCAATCTATTTTACAAAGTTTACTCTCACGGTATAACCACCTCAAGATTAATGGGAATGGTGGCCCTAGACCTTGTTTTGCCTGGCTCTACCAACTGAAATAGTAAAAGTTGTATTTATCATAGACAATTTGCTGCAACTGATTAACATTAATCTGATTTCCTGTGAGTCAATTTCCTTGAGATATAGTAAACAGGCCAATTACCCGCTATCCACTTCTTTCATCATAAAGATTTAGGTATTCGCGACAGAGGTGTATGTAAACATATAGGACTCCTAGCTATTTTAATAAAACAAAAACAATGTTTGATCTAATTAAAGGATTTCTTGCTGGTCTAACATTTTATCAGTCTAGAGTTTTAAAGGGTATGTTTAGAGAGGGTGTGAAGCTTTTGGGGGTTTTTTTCAGTGGCAATCTGAGGCTCACTCTTTTTCGAGGAACTCTTGCTTGTTCTTAACTGGTATCTCACAGAAGCTATGAAACGAAGTGAAGGGGACAAGACTGGTTATTCTTTTAATAAATTACAAAGAAAGGTCTTTCCATCTAACGAGCGCCAGGGGCATCATCAGGTCAGAGAGTGTGAGCTCCTGGGGCAGAGAGACCCGGGTTCAAAGCGAGGCCCCTTGTTGTCAAAACTCTGTGACCTTGTGGCATTCCCGTAACTTGTATGAGCTTTACTTCCCTAATCTCTGCCAGCGGGGATGATACCTTCCTTGTGGGTTCTTAGAACACAGGGACCAAGGAAGGACGCATAACAACGGTCCAGGAGCTGGCCAGGAGCCCGCACAGAGACAGCAGTCCGTCGGTAGCGGCTCTTCCTCCAGTCCCTGCTTCCCTGCTATTTCCAAGTCCCTCTGTGACGGGGCCACCTGGACACGTCCCGGCCTGGTGCTGGGCAGGCTTTTTGCATTGCCTGCCCTGGCTGGCTCACATGGAGGTGGAGTTAAGACATTGCAACATTTAATCATGAAAGCAAAAAGTTTATTCATGTTTGAAACTACATAGAGCTACCACGAGGAAGACTTTTTCAATCCAGGGTGTAATCCAGTTAGAAAGGAACACGAAACATTTTTAATACATTAGAATCACCGCCACAAATTATTTTCATGACTCAATCAGTTTCAGAATCGCATACAATACAAAAAGAGAGGAAGGAGAGGGGACCCCAGCGCACAGGGTGAAATATACAGTACCGAATACTGGACTCTGAATGCATCACAATCGGCGCCGCTTTTTTTTCTTTTTTTCTTTTTTGCATGGATTAGTAACAAGATGAAGAACATTCAAAATGCTTTCTCAGTATTTACAACAGTTCTACTGATCCTGTGTTCATTGAAGACCCAATGTTTCCACTCTCGGTTTTTTTAAAAGTTGCAAATGCAACCCTGATTTTTTTTTTCTTTTAAAAGATTACAATGTACATTACATTTTATGAAGGGAAACAAAGAGTTAATTACAAGATGCAAAAAGGTAAGAAAGACAAACTACAGCGTGAGTATTGTTCAGAGGTAGTAAAGTGAGCACTCTAAGCTACAGAACATGTTGAAATTCTATTGGTTTGTATGAGTTCGCATGAGGTAATAAAGCTGTGTTTTGATTGGTGAGATGTATAAATACTCTTTTGCTACACTATATACAACACTCCGGAGAGCGGGGCCCTTGGGGATGCCCAGAGGACGTAGCAAACCTTGACAAGCCCGTGCAGCACGCAGCGCACACCGTACAACCCCAGACGGATCTCGCGTTCACCCCTATCAGCAGCAAGTATCTTCATCTCTCAGAACAATCTGGATCCGTAATTTAATTACCGAGCAGACTCTGGGCACTGGTGCTTCCAGAGAGAGAAAAGATGCTACCAGTCTCTGATCTGATTATAACGTAAGAGATCGAAACACAAACGTGACCAGCAAGATTCTTAAACAAACCATCGTTAACAGAGATAGCCAAACAGCTCCTTTATTCCAACCCCATTAGCGATATGAAAGAAAGACAATCAAAGTTCGCGATGGAAATACGCAAGAAATTCAATTTAGGTGAGGTGAATCTTTGCATCTGCTTTAACGATTGAGGTTTAGCATATATTGTACTTTTTACCCTTAAGGCCAAGTAATTGGCAACTGTGAGACCATTAATGTAAAATATTGATAATAAATTATGATAAAATAGCTACAGGACTGTCAACAATGTTAAATCTTGGCCTAATTGGATAAAGTGCTTTTTTAACATTGTGTGTTTTTAAGTATAAATACAAATGATTATGATTCCTTAAAAAACTGATTTACCAAGTTCTCTAATAAGACAAGGTTTTACAGTAAAGCTGTAGATGGTGGGCTACAAAAACGCTTTCCTTTTCCTCCTATTGCTCTGAATGCACTTATCGAGGCATGTCAGCTCAGGGAAAAGCGTTGCCAGAGATTAGTTAGAGGTATCAGAGTGCACGCTTCCCGGGCCTTCTGTAGGGGAAGTCACCGAAGACGGAGTTGTTGCGTCCTGCCAGCCTCCATTAGCCTGGAAGGAGAAACACAGTTCAACGGGTGCACGGCTCCATATTAATTCTACTCCCCAATTCAAAATACCCAGATGACAACATGAGAGCAAAGCTACATTAGCAAAATGTATTTTCTAAACCCACTTTGGCAGGAGTTTGAAGCATGTGTTAAAGTGGGATTAAATGCATGTAAAACAAATCCATCCCACCAAGTAGAGGCTTGGCAATAAATCAGCTCGCTGAAGGAGGGCTTCAGCGAGCCTCAAGCTGGCACGCGGCTCGGCCTTTGATCTGCTGCAAAAATAAGAGTGACTCGGAAAGAAATCTTTTAAGAAGGGAGCGGTGGAGAAGCTCGATGCGATGCCTCAGCCAGACCGTGGGCTCCACGAAGTATAAACTTCAGCCCAGCTTCATCCTCGTTTCCACAGAGAAGAAGCTGCCCGCCCTCTTTCCACGTGCGCCTGGCTGCCAGCTACTGTAACCCTTGGAAAATGAAGGCCGGAATTTCCCTCCAAACAGCATCGTCCGGAATGAAAATGCACGAACTGCGGAGAAGCACACTATTCAAATCTGTATTCCAATTATCTCTAACTGGGGCTCCTACTCGGGATGTTGCTACCGCTTTTCACAAGCCGCTGGCCCTTCCTGCCTCAGACCTGCACCGGCAGTAACAGTGCTCAGAAACAAACCCGCCTGATGTCCTGGCCTATAGAGGCAATTGCTGAAATCAATGTCTGATCAGATTTCTGCTGTGGCAGACAGCTTGTCGCTACATATTTTTATGTCAGTCAAGAAGAGGGAGGTGCTGGGCCTGTGAGTTGGGGAACATTGAGTGGAAGTGACGGGGAGGGCCTTTCTGGAGAGGAGGCGAGGGGGAGCTGGCTGACACCCAGCGCCTGCGGCTCCCACCAGCCTCCCGCTATGCTGCCCCGGACCCGGACCTCCCACACCAGTGTCGGTGTGGGTCACACGGTCCCCCTGCCTCCTTCACACCCGTCTGCAACTTCTTCCAAGAGTCCAACCAAAATGTCTTCTTCGAGGCCTGTGTCACTAGGGCTACCGGGAACTCCGCCTAGAGTCGCGGCTATTCGGTGAGCTTCGTGCCTGGGGGCATGTTCCCCTCTCGCACCGTCGCTGTTCTTAGAGGGGGCCCTGTCTTCTGATTGACTGCACCGTGGGGCACGGAAGGCACCTTTCCTCCTTCTAGGACCGAGAAAAGGGGGGGGCACCGCACAACCCCGCAGAGATGACCAGAGCCGAAGGGAAAAGGCTTTTCCAGGCTTGAGGCACATCAAATTCCGGCTAGGAAGAAGATAATGCTGTGGCGATGGGTGTCCAAAGTCTCGGTTGTGCAGGTGGGATGGTGACATGCTCACGTGTGTTGGTGGGACTCTGAGGCATCCCTTTCTCTATCTAAACGGTAAGCTGTTTTTACCCCTCAGGTAGGAAAATCTACTTAGAAAAAGAGAAACTCTTACACAGATACAAGTCTAAAGATATTCCATCTGAAGTAAACATCATTCCTCTTTTATCCAAATTTATAAACAACAAATGTACAATATTTTTACCCAGCGTGGCAGCTGGAGGAGAGGTTGTCAGCAAGCATTCTTTTTTTCAAAATAAATTAATCCTTCCTCTGGTGGTTTGAGATTATGCCCTGTATTATACAACAGCGCCTTATCAAGCCTCATCAGTGAAGATGGAATTCATGTCTGTAAAATGCTGCAGGCAATCACAGTTTCATATTTTATCATGTTGATAAGGATATCGCACATTCTCTGAAGCATTTCAAAACACTTAAATGAAAAAGGAGAAATGCAACTAAAAGGCTTTTTATATGGTTTGTTGTGGGTTATTATGAGTTATTTATAAACCCAAAAAGAAAGATTTGACATTTCAAATGTAAAAGATTTGAGTATTTAATGGTCCTTTCTTCCCTTTACAATTGAACATCCTCAATCACTTTTTCGATCATTAATATTTACTCTCACGGCAAGCCAAGGCCCTAAAAAGGGAGAATTTTGTCCACTTTCCCCCTGACTCTACCCCCTTCCTTTGGGCAGTTCGTTTCCTCCCTAAATCTGGAATCCCAGATTCTGTCCCCTACTGCCCTCCCCAGCTCCACCCTGATGACCCAACCCCCCCTCCCTCCCGCCCCTGGCGCCCTTGGCAGACCTGTGCATTCTGCCATTTTCCATCCATGTCAGTGTGGGGTAAAAGTAAAGTTTTGGTGAATTGGTTACCCAAGCTAAAATGATTTCCTCCATAAATAAACAAAATTGAGAGGCCACTAAAACTGCCAAACATGTTTCACATCCCACGTGGACAATGCAGCCAGTTTGCTCTTAGGAACAGAATTCTTTGTTTAGCTTGGTCTGTTGATCTGTCTGGGGCTTGCCCCCTTCACTTGCGCTGTGTTTGGGAATGTTTCCTGCTGCTTGATTCTGAGATAAATGACCTGCTTTTCACCATCTCCCTAGAACATAGCACAGCCAGTAGGAGAAGGCATCTTAACAGGCTGACGTTTGAGTCCCTATTGTTGACAGAACACCAGCCACTCTGGGCATCTGTAAGGACTTCAAAGGACATCTGGGTAACATTAAGTGTTTAGGTTCATAAAATAAAAGTGCGGTAAAAATGGTGCCTTCCCCACCTGCCAACAAGATGAGAAGCCAAGTCAAATGGCCATTAATTTATTTATTAGTCACTGTTTACCTGACGCTGTTCCTACAGCTCTTTGAATCTGGTTCCCCAGGGTACTCACATTTAAATTATGTGGACTGTACAGTGAGTTTCCTCCAAGGCCATCACTGTAGCCTCCCGTCTGATTGATAACATGACGGAGGGTATCCACCTAGAAGTGAGATGAAACAAAATTCGTCATCCCAAATCTATTAAAACATCATCATTTACAAAAGGAAACAATTTGAATTATGTGTGCCATGAGGGTTTAGCATCTTCAATGAAAGACAAATTTATCAATCAAATGTGACTGGCAGAATTTCAACAATTCTTTGCATATTTAAACTCACACATCTTTGTTTTTCATGCAACAGCCAAACAATAACATCTTCATGGCAATGCAAACTTTTCGTCTACATCAACGAAATGTGTGTGGCTGTGGGTGAAAGCTACTTATAAATATGCATACTGGATCGATCTCTCACACACGCACACATGCACGCACGCATACACACCTAAACACACACACAAGTAGTTGCTCTCAATTAGGAGGATGAGAAAATATACTTTAAGAACTCAGGTTTGGTTTTCTTTTTTATTCTGACTTTAAAAATTTCAGAAATGAAACAGTAATATGTTTTTAAACCATACACCCACTGGCACACACAATTTGTTGCTGTTGCTGTTGTTACAAAAGTAAGATGCACCCAACCCTCTCCATGAGCTCAAGCCAGAGCCGAATGCATTCACAAAGTTTATCAGGTTTGAATCATCAAAAGTCACTGTTCACTTGACTTCTCATTAAATTAACGGTGGGGCAGATGGGTCACACTTGGAAGCACCCAGCACAGGGTCTGCATGGATGTGCAGACCACTTCCATGGGGTAAGAGTATGGAGTTTTGAGCCCAAACCCTACCCTGCCAGAAAGGCCCCAGTTGGGGCATTTCTCCTACCTGTGATTGCACATTGGCTCCGACTTGGGACCCTTGGTAAGAATCCCCATTCAGACTCTGCATGTTCATGAACATGTCCCCAGAATTTGGGAGGTTAAAAGAACCAGAAGAACCTGGAAAGGAAAGAGTTAAGTAGCTGAATAACAGAGAGCTACACACATAATCCTCAAAGACCGAGAGGCAGGGAGAGGTGAAAAGGTACGGAAGGGAAAGGTTGTGTACAACATAAAGCATTTCCAGCTCTAAGAAGATGGAGAATCCCTCCAAAGAGGTAGGTCCTGTGATTCATTTTGCAGCTAGGAAAGTCCTACCAATGGGGAAGCCCAAATAAGAAACAAAGAGGAAATCCAAGTAAATAGAAAAACACCCAGCAGCTGGCCTGGAGCCACCCCCTTGCTGGCATGTGTCTCTAGGACTCGGTCATTAAATGAGTTCACCGTCATTAACTGTCATGGTGGACAATTATGAGGAGAAGAAACATTTTTCAGAAGCTCTTTCTTACCATACGTTCTACCCAACTTTCATCTGTTCATGTTTCACTCAGAAGAACAGGGGGTGAGGAGTCTAGGGCAAGGGAGGTGATGGGAGAGAGGGTGGGAGAAAGATAACAAAACAAAGAAACAAAAATCCCTCACTTTCTGAATTTTTAAAGATGTATTTAAAAGATTTCCTTAGAGAAGCGCCTTGAATTGCTTCCCGAGTCCATCTGCCTGGGCTAGCTGCACATCGTTCATGGTTACTCAAGTTCCCTATCATTTTCAGATGTTTCTACCTCCATCACAAATGTCACATAAAACGTGGCCCGAAGGTACCACAATATTGCAGATACCGCATCCATGTGTTGGGTGTCACCACCCTCACGGCTAACCACCTACCAAGTCAGCACAGGCGCTGAAGCCCTGCCAGAAGGACAGCAGACTGGAGTCTGCAGCTATAGTGGGTGGAACGCACTGCTGTACCCCAACACTCTAGCGTCATTACGCATTGCCACAGGTCACCTCCCCACTTCTGCTATTGCCTTCATTCTTTGACAGACCACTACGGACCTTAAAATGATACATGGAACAATAGAGTTAAAATAATTATTAGTGATAGCACTTTGAGTAACTGCTGAATTAAAAACCACTATTAAGTGTAAATAAAGGTTCCAGAATCTACCAGTAGTGAGTAGCACTCCTTATGAACAGGGGGTTTATAGACTCTGGCCATCCACGCATGCGCCCGGCCCTAGAATAAGCCCTCATTTTAATATAAATCTTCCTTTATAACTCCACTGGGTCCTCAGTATGGCTCCCGTGTCCCGGCCTGTGGGACAAGGTTTCGCGGCACAAGACTGCCTGGGCCGCGTAGGGAGCGAGCGGCCGGTACGCACCGGAGTTTGGCGTGGTGGGCGAGTTGGTCTGGTTGTTCTGCACGGCTGCGGCTACGGCGTGCGCAGCCGTCACGGCTGTCTTTGCGGCATAGAGGTTGGCTTCTTCCTGAAACTTGCCGATATTCTTCTTGTACCTGATTCGTTTGTTGCCAAACCAGTTGGATACCTACAAAGTGCAGAGACATGAGTGAAGGGGAAGAGAGGTCAAAGGGCGAAAAAAGAGTCAAACTTCCAATGATCACTGTTGGACACCAAGGGGACACCGTGGGAGACATCAATTCTTAGCTTGCAGTCACAGCCCGTGGATAACGCATCACGGTTTCCGGGGTTTGCTTTTGCTGTTTGCAACCTCGATGCTCAGAAGAACACCACTTCTTGGAATTAGCCACAGTAACACTAAAAAGGACGGGAGCACTGTTCATAAAAAGAACTCAGTTGGTACATACTAATTGGTATATAAGTGATCAGTCCCCCTGAAAGTGGCTGAAAAACTAAAGGGAACATTTGTTAAACTAGGCAAATAATAAATTTTTGTGAAGGAATGACTTCTTCTTTTTGGATCTGGAACGATTTTGGCAGTTGGACAGTAGAATCGTGTTTGGTCTGCTGAAAAGAGTAACATCAATTAATAATGGATGAACAATCCCTTTGTCTCCTGTCTCAGAAGGTTCTCTGTGTCTGCCAAGGTAGCTGCTGAGGCTCGGCCAGTTACCACACGAGAAAGTCACAACTTGAAATTCAAGGAATTCCAATAAGGTCAAATGCAAATACAGGGGAGCAGCTCTGATTTCATCAGGTGGAATATACTTATGTCTTTTACACACTACTTATGATGTCAGCTCGTGCAAATGGAAGAGATTTCTGAAGAGGAACTTGGCAACAGGAAGATTTCATCACATTTCACTGACAGCCAAACTTCAGCCCAAGACTCACTGCTCATAGTTACATGACGTGTTCAGGCACCTGGAGCCGAGCTATATAAAGAAACGAAAACCCCCACAGCAGGTTATAAAGAGGTACCCGCCTGCTATATAAAAGGCTCTGACCTCCCTTTTGGTAAAGTAACAGTTTAAAAATACTCTTCAATAATTTCTTAATAATCTGTCAAAGGGGCATGTTGCTGTGGTATCAGGCTGGGTGGGTCACTGTTTCATTCTGAACAGTTACTCAGAGGCCTTGAGGAAAAATAAGGAGTGGTATGAGCCCTCCAACCCAATTTACACGAGTGGGCACGCTTACTGACCTTCTCTGCCAAGAGTTTAATTGCTTTGGAAATAGAACTCTCATTCTTCAACCTATGGCACTCATCCTTCCAGAAGAAGCCAGAGAACCCTGGCAAGGAAGCCACATGAGGAAGACAATGTTGGCCTTGCTGCTGCCCACATGCTGTCTCATACTGGGGAATCACTGTATGCACACATACACACACGCAGGCACACTCACTAGGATCCTTGCAGCAGCTGTGAGCACAGATCATCAGACAGAAACAAGCCAAAACTCATCAGGAATTAATGTGCTACAGATCAGGACTTCCTAGCCGTTGCTGTTCCACTATTATGCGCCCCCACCCCTTACGAACTGTATATATCACGTTCTTCCTTCATATCAAATAGTAGTGGTTATAACTTCCATTCAATGACTCTCTCCTACATGTCAAGCATTACGCAGAGCTCTTTGCATACCTTTTCTCATTTAATCTTCATCTCAAGGGCTAGGTGGCTGACCGACGTGGTTATACAGGCATAACACCCGTCCCAAATCAATGGCCTTTTCTCTCTCCTTCTTTGATCTTTCAGCAGTGTCTGATATGCCAGGGTATGTGTGTGTGTTCTCCAAAACTCAGCTCTTGCCCTCTTCTCTCTTCTCCTTGAGCAATCTTATCCATATTACTGATTTCAATCATTGTCTCTGTGTGGATGGCTCCCAGATTTCCATCTCGAGCCCTAAATTCTATGAAGAATTTCAGTTCTTGATTTTAAAGATGTTAACATATAAGTGTTTTGCCACAACCTCCAACACAATAGGTCTAAAATGGAATTCATGTGTCCTCTAAACCTGCACCTCCTTCTCTTTTCTCTTTGTGTTCACAGCACCTCCACCTCGAGAGACGTGGTACTTCCTACGTTACAAAGTCCCTGATTCCACCGTTGCACAATTCTAACGGATATTCAGCTCTCTATTCGGAACTAAGCTCTGGTTCCCTCTCATTTCTAATCATCGGCCTTAGTTCCAACACGTAGATGGTTTTAATATTAGGTTCTCAAGCAGCCTTGAGGGACTGAACCCCACTAGGCCACTGGCCTCTGCCCTCCTTTCTTTGAGCTCCATATGCGTGGGGCCCCATATGCGTGGGGGAGGAGCACATGAGCATTGAGACGGATGTGGCCGTGGGAGGAAGAGCCAGGAGAGTGTACAGGTGAGGAGACAATGAAGACCAGACCCAGGCAGAGCAGTAGTCACGGAGAGGGCAGCTATCGTGGGGAGGCACTGGCAGAATTTGCCACAGACCAGTGGTAGAGGTTGGGGGAGAGGGAGAAGCCAGAGATGAATTGGGGCAGAGCTGATGTGGGGCCCAGGCCTCCAAGAACATAGAGACGGATGCTCTGGGAGGGATTTCGGCAGCAGCAGAAGTCAGCCTCAGTGACTGTCAGGATCCGTCCCCATACCAGAATTATAGGACTCTAAAAACAAAAGTTCTGACTCAAGATTGAAAAAGGACCATAAACGTATCCGTTCTGATTCTGCTGGTTAAAGCAATTTCTCTCAGACACTACCTCATGTTTCATAAGCACGTTCTCAGCGCAGGAGGCAGACCCAGAGAGCCGGCTCACAAAAAGCTCCTTCAAGTATACATCACTCTAGTTTGTCTGAATAAGACTGGCAGGCCTTCAAAGAGTTAAATATTGAATATATCTACAGTGCAAAGGGAGATATTCCTGGCTGAGAGGGAATTTGGCATTTCTTAAGTATAATTAATGAAAATTCCCCAACTCTGAATTTAGCAACAAAGGCCCATCTTAGAATTCTCCTCTTCTAAACAATTCTCTGTTGGATTCCGTACTTTGTAGTTAATATTACCTTGACAATCAGAGAAGCTATAATACATTAATGAAACCTAGCCTGGAAAATCAGATTACAGCTTTATTAACAGTTTCATAATTGAGGAATCTCTGTACCACTGAAGGGTCTCATCTCTAGATATGCAAGAATCCTGTGTTTATGCATACCCCTGGACCAATCACACAACAGTCATCACTAATAAAGGTTTATTTAATTCTCACAGTAAAATTTTAATATCACCAGCAGCCTGGGGAAGCTTTAGCAAGTGGATTTGCTTGACATCAGATCGTTTCTATTCTGCTAGTCCCAATACTTCTTAATCTTTAATATCAAGGCAATTAAAATTAATGGCCACTCATCCGAAGCTACTGTGGGCAGTGTTTCCTTGACACCAATTGTTTGATGGGATTACCTAGAGGTTAAACTAACAAGCAAGGTTTAATTGGAAGCAACGAAAGAAGCAGTGATCATACGTTCTGTTTAACCTGCATAACCACGTCTAAATGAATATCTAAAAATGTTAACCTATTTCTCAAATTAAATATGCACGTCACATTCCGAGATCGCAGATTTGGGTACTGCAGCAATCAGCTATTAAGACCATGCCGCTGCAACTAAGATCAGTGTAATTAATGTATGAATCGACACCTAACCTTGGGAATTTCTGTCACCTTTTAAAAACAGATGGGCACAATTCGTCGCAAATGAATCTCCAGCCTCACCCTGTAGGAAGCACCAAAAGCTACGGATCCCGTGCGTCCCTCCTACATGGTTCTCACAGTGCAGCCAGCCGTACACACGGACAGTGAGCAGAGAAGAGCCTGCCCCGTCTCTGAACCCGAATGGTCTGTGGGTTGGTCCCAGAATTGAAACACAGAGGCAGGAAACTGGTGGAGAGAAAGGGAATATGCTGTCCTGTGCTTCTCTTTTGAGCCACGTATCGAGGATTCATGACTCTGGACTGTGCAGAAGGAGAAGGGCCAGGCAAGATTTTAAGATCAATTAAAAATGAGAAAAAAAAAGAGAAAATAAAAATACAAGTCCACTCCTCCTTCTACTCATGTTCACTGCTATCAGCCCCCTGATGTGAGCCTTTGGCAACTGGGGAAAAAAGTAATGAACATTCTGCAGGCTGCTGATTTTCTAGAGCCCTTATGCAAGGCCAAGAAGTGGCCAGAAAAGCTTCCGGTCTCACCCATTTACTAGAGCCATGCATTTCCCTAACTCAATCCAGCAGCAGACTCTCAATCGGTTTTACAAAGTCAAATGTTTTATATACTATACGTAATCTAAAAAACAGACAAACTCATCGAATTGTTCGGTATGTTAATGATTTGGCCCATGGCAGTTATCTGATGACTGTCACCTCTTGCTATCACCCATGTTATATCGACCAAGGAGCAAGAGAGCCAGACTACACGTGTTGCCCACAATCAGACAGCAAAGTGTGATAGATCCAGATTTCAACACCAAGGTTCCCCATCAATTTTTTCCTTTTTTATATCAATTGGGATGTTTACTGAGTATCTATTACGGTCAATACTGTACTATGTGCCATGAGGAGACAAAAGAACAAATAAACATGTACCTCACCTACCCAGAACTTGCCATCTGACTATAAAACGATGCTAGACACGCAGAACAATTCGCAAAAATCGCAGGATGGCGGCGCTCACACGCCCAGCTGTACAGTACAGACTCTATGTGCAGCAGGGACCTGGAGGGGGAGAAGTGCCAGCAGGTCTGGGAAGTCGGAGGAGACTTCTGAGCAAAGGTGGGGTTCTGAACTGGACTCAGCTTCAACTCAACTCAACACTATTTTTACTGAGACTGCTTATTTCGGAGGCACAAACCTTTAGAAGCTCTTTGGCACAAACAACAGAGTAGTGAGAGAGGAAGGAGAATCCATTCTAAAGGAAAAGAGGAACGGAGATCCAAGGAGTGTTTCTGAAAGATGTGACTTCAGAGTGGAAGCCTAACAAGAGGGGACCATTCCCACCGGGGAGAATGAGGGCACAGTGAGGGGCAGGGTTCGGCACGGCTACCAGGGGGTGGGTGCGCGTAAAGGCACCAGAAGGAGCAGCAGGCTCTGGGCTCTGGCTACCGACCAGGACAAGGGAGAATGTTCTAGGCAAGGGAAAGCCTGAAGAGGTGCCCCGCAGGCCATCTCACACCTCCCTTCTGCAAGGCCTCACTAAGTGGAAGAGAAGTGGAGGGAAGAAGAAGGCTGAGCCTGAGATTTCTGGGAAGTGCAGTGGGGAATGGGTTCAAGTGAGGACAGCTGAGGACAGGGGAGGCAGCCTTCCCAGCGGGGTACCTGTCCTGTGACAGTGGGCGGCATACTTTTTGCTGGAATATTCACTAAAGAAATTTTGAATAATCAGGTATTTTGCTCCCACATATTTTGTCCTTTGCACATTTCTGAAGTCGGCATCTACGATTTTTCATTGTAAGTTTATACAGTTGTAAACAATGTTATTTCAGTATGTCCTAAATGTTGACATTTTAAAATAAAACTGCAACACTACTCTTTAAAATGTACCCAGCCAAATTTAAATAGCAAAGCAATTTGATATCCACTCTCCATTTTAAAAATACATAAACTTGCTTTTAACAGTCAAAAATTTTGCATTCTCTTTGTCCTTAGAAGTGTATTTCCATTACATTTCCCTTCCATATTCTCCTAATGCAAAATGCTTCATGCTCTACAAAAGAAATATATGGAAATTGAAAATTTAAACCGTTTTTATTTCCTGTAATTATAAGGCTCTACATGTTTAATATATTTTTCTGGATTAAGCTATCATTACAATTAGTCTAAAATTGACCAAAGCAATAACAAAGATTTATTCTGATAAATAAAAGTATTTGTTTTGACCATCAAAAGTAAAGCGGTTTTGTTTTTTTTAAATTACACATGCATTTCTTAATCAGAGGGGTGCAGGGTTATAATGTGCTGACTGAAGGCGGTTTGCTTATCACCAGTATTTTATACGATCCCTTGGTGGGGACCAGAGAGGGTCTCACACTTTGGGGCAATGGGCCATCATACAGGGTGGGAGATTTCCTTTCATAAAGTGGAAAAATGGCAAGTGATAAAGTGCAGGAGGGAAAAAGCCCACACAAAGCTTCTACCCTGCAGCTTCCTGAGGCTCACGGATTTTAGGAAAGAATATACACATATATAAGGGAAGTTGGCCAGTGAAAATCTTAGAACCACCACACCCTAGTAACCTCTGGAATATCTTCAGCTACTCTGTGGACCACGTATAACCTAGTTCGAGGCTGTTGCCTTAAGTGAATAGCCTAACTCTGGTTTCGTTTGAACCTTTTTGTGTGAGTACAGTGTGGGAGCCCCACTCATGGGGTGCGCCTACTAAAGACCTCGGGCTATAAAATGGGGCTCGTTCGGGCAACCACTTCTATGTGTCACCATGACCTCTTGGAGCTAGACAAAGAACGAATCTGTCAGCTTCAGGAAACCAAAAACATTCTGATTAAAGAAGGAAACCTAAGAAGACAGACATAGTTTACCTAATATTTAGCATAACCCTTCTGGAGAGTAAAGCAACAAATATGCACAGACCCTTTGAATCAGTACTACTAAGAAGTTATCTTGAGGAAATATTTAGAGGTATATGTGCAAAGAGATTCACTACAGTCCTATTTATACTAGGAAAATAAAAGTAGATTTATAGCACATCTGTATAATGGGATATGATCATTGATGAAAAAGCATGTTGAGAAAGAATATTTATTGACCTGGGGAAATATTCACAATATATTATAAAGAGGAGCAAAGGGCATTTTTTTTCTTTCATACAGCATGAGATTTGGGGGGGTAAAAATATTCACATGCGTGCAAATGCACACACATATACACACACATATGCACAGGAAAAAAGTATCAGGACCCACATACCAGTCAATGTGTGATTATCTTTTAGAATAGATTTATAAGTAAATTCTATGTGTTTTTCTGTGTATTTTCAAATATTATCCAAATTGATTTCAGAGAAGCAGTATTTTTTTTTAATTAGAAAAATGTACTTTACAATGAAGAAAGGAACCAATCTGCCTCTTAAAAATATCATTTAGAAGTCATTTAACAATCTCTAAGAGTGTACCAGGCCCTGCACTGGCCCACATAACCAGAGGAATCAACGGTCCTGTTCCTGTATTCTATCAGGAGGATAAGTATGGCAGGTCTGAGAATTCTTGAAATAATTAAAATCAGACACTTTGTAAATCTCAAGCCATTAAAATTTCCCAGACTGCTTTGAAAACTCCATGTTGAAATTATAAAGCTAAACCATCTACAATGTCTCTACAGTCACTGCAAGCCAGTTTATTAATTAGTTAGCATTAATTGTATCTTACATTTCACATTCTATCACTACATTTATCATTTTAACAACATTGTTAAATAAAAGAGAAAAATTATCACTCAAAGACTTAATCTTCAAGAAGCAGAAGTGCAGAACTTTAGAGTTCATCCTTAGTTTTGCTTCCTTGCATAAAATACATTAGGGAGAGGATGAGCATTTGTTTGGAAAAGAAGCAGCTGACACTAAAACATCATTACTGAGATTAGGAAACTGAACATTTATGAAGCACAAATCTTAGAAAAATTTGCCATTGTGTTTCCCCTGTTTACTTGTGATGCATACTTTATGTACTGTGCCTAATTAAATGCAACAGATTAAGAAATGTTGAAATGCCAAGTCGTGTATAATGGAACATGTAGCATATTTACATGGTAAACAGTTTTACCTCTAATAAATAGTTTTTCCCTAATCAATATGTTTTCATCCCCATTATGTGATTCAATTTGAAATGAGGGATGGAAGCCAGATACTGTTCAATTTTTAAAGTTAATGGTGTTAATAAGCTAAATCTCATTCCACTCCTCTCCTTCCCAAGGGTGCACATTCAGTCAAGTCAAGGACAGAAAGGCTGGACTCGCCGTAGATAACCCGTGTGCACGCCCTTGAGAACCCAGAGGGCAGCTGGAGCGAGGGCCTGACAGCCAGACAGACCTGTGTGTGAATCCCAGCTCTGTGACTTCCTAGCTGTGCGACCTTCGTCGTCATCTAAGGCTCCCCTTTCCTGGTCTGCAAGATGGGATAACAGTACCTACTCCTAAGGGGTCTGTCATGAAAATTAAATGAGAAAACATGTTAAAATGCCCAGGACTGTGCCTGGGATGTACTAGGCACACACACCCCCTCCCCCAATCTTACCTTTCCCTTTTCTTAAACAAGCCACAACAACAAACCCTCTGCCAGCCTTGCTTGCTTCCTGTAGTCACTAAGGTCAGGGTACCCTTTTCACAAGAGCGTTGGATTCTGGGAGAGCTGGTCCATGCTCCCAGTGCTGGGGGTGGGGGGGGACTGGCAATAGGGAATAGGCAGCGGTGAGAGACGGGCAAAGGGGGTGCCCCCTTGCATAACAGAGCATAATAAACTTCCTACTACAGGTGGTAACACCCAGACCGAGAGCTACTGTCTGCCACACACCTCTGGGCCAAGGTCGCGCACAAAGAGCTGACAGCCCTACGTGAGCCTCCTCGTCCCTCCTCACTCCCGTCCCTCCTCACTCCCGTCCCAACATAACCACTTGCAAGACAATGCACTGGACCTAGAATTTGTAGGAAACCTGGGTTTGGTTCCTCCTTGTACCTACATTTATAACAGCAGCCATTATGGAGAGCTCATTATTACATGTATGATCTCATTTAGCCCCCTCAAAGCCCCAGTTTTACAGACTTAAAAACTGAAGTCAGAAAGTTTATATAACTTGCCTGAGGTCACACAATCTTTCTTGTCCTTTTTCCACGATGCCTTATCTAGTAAGACCTGTTTTTTCTTAGTACTCTGCAGAAATTGTTTATTCAATTTTATTTCTTTTGCATTGTATTAAATGGCAAGGGCTACATGAGGAGACCCCACCGTGTGAGTGCAAAGTATTCTGGCTCCTTAATGGTTAAAATGTGGGCTAGCCCACAGACCCAAACCATTATTTATTTTCTTTTTAGAAAGTAAGTTCCAAATTCGTAACAACTGACTTGAAAACCAACTTTTGGGGGCACCTGGGTGGCACAGCAGTTAAGCGTCTGCCTTTGGCTCGGGGCGTGATCCTGGCATTGTGGGATCAAGCCCCACATCAGGCTCCTCCACTATGAGCCTGCTTCTTCCTCTCCCACTCCCCCTGCTTGTGTTCCCTCTCCCGCTGGCTGTCTCTATCTCTGTCAAATAAATAATAAATAAAATCTTTAAAAAAAAAAAAAAGAAAAGAAAACCAACTTTTGAAACACAACCCACTTCTAATGGGAGAAGTGGACAAACAGAAATTCAGTTTCCATAGATTTGAAATAATTTAAAACAGATTCACTTGTCAAGTACTGTTTTTTTTTTTTTTTATTTGAGGCTGTGAAAAATCTTATTGCCATAATGTACTGACACCCTTGCAGTTTGGCTTTGCCCTTTCTACTCTATGCATGATAGACTGATAACTGCTCGTGACATTCACAAAGAGGCTCATCTGCAAAAGTATATAAAACGTCAGCCTCGCGGCCACAGTACACAGAGAGCAGATGACACCGTTCATCTCCCTAAAACACGTGCTTCGGGGCGGTTCTAAATTACCACAGACGATGTTTTCAGCTGAAGATTTTTTTCCTTAAAATTACTTCTCTCATTAAAAAAAAATAAAAATGTGTTAGGTGTGCAGCTGAATAGATTCCATGGAAAGGCTGGCAGATTTTGAAACACTAACATCATAACCGGGGAGTGCCTCCGGCCAGCTGCATGGAAAGGTGGGGCCATCTCCCAGGCAACGCATCAGCATCCCCAAATTCCAACTCAAGAGCACTTTTTAAACAACGGTGAGCTAGATATTTTGCCCAGATAAATTTCATGTAACAGAAAATATCAAAATTTATTCAGTGTCCTATGTGAAGAAGCCCTACAGCCAAGCCTTTTATTTCATGGAAACCCTTATTTATTCAATCACCACTTCTGACTAAATACACACCCCGGTTCTCTTTGCTTTTTAAAAATCCAGAAGATTTCATTGAATTTATTTAAAATGGTAATACCTATCCTCAAAACCTTTTCAACATACATAATTACTTCTCACTGAAAATGAGTCACATGCATTTTTGGAATAAAGAGTACACCAAGGGTAGGTCTATTCAGAGACTAAGAATTTGGACACAACCCCACTCGCCACTCGCCCACAACCACGATGGCGCGCTGGCTCTCATGTTTATGGAGCCTGTGAAAACCTAGGGGCTGGAGGCTGCTAGACACTAGTTTGCCGAAGGCCGGAGCCTCTTCCCCTTTCTTCTGGAACCTTGATAAGGCTTTGTAGGAAATATCCAGCAGGAAAACTCTGGTGAATGGGTGACAAATTAGCATTTATTGAGCACTTATGATATACCAGGCCCAGTACTAGACATTCTATATATATGATCTCATGTAACCCTCAAACCTCTGAAGAGATTATCACCATCCTAATTTTACAGGTTGAAAAATGGAGACTTCAGGTTCAATAATTTGCTCAAGGTCACAGTGCAACTTAATAGCGGTGGATGGTCTGTGTGACTTCTCTCCACCTTCCTGTAGCGAATGTACAGTCAGCTGGAGTTAAAAGTGCCAACTTCTCAAAATGACTGATATGAAATGATAGTACCACTTCTCAAATAGAACGTAAGTAACACAACTTAGTATTGTAAAGAATCGGGTGTACCTGTAGGGCAATGGTCTAAACATCAAATTTTAGAAAGTTAAGGAGAAAAGGAAATAAATTACACTACTTCCAAACTTCTCTTCCTTGATCTTTGATCCAGTCACCTGTTAAGATCCCAGTGCGGGATGACCCAATTAGTTCTTTTACCCCCTTCTACTCCTGAGCTCTGAGATTTGTAGGGCAAGTCACAAGCCCAAGCTGCTGGCTGACTCTGCCAATGATTCTATCTGTTGGCTCATCACTGGCCAGACCATTCGTTCCACACACGTATAAAGAGTGCCCGGCAGACACTCTGTTCCCCCAAAGCAGTCCCTGACCATCGCCTTCGACCTCTCAAATCCAGGCTTACCCTCACTGTGTTTCTGTCCAGGATCAGATGTCCTCTTGTAATAACAACAGTTGTGATTTATATAGGGCTTTTTACATAGGGTTTCTTTCTTTCTTTTTTTTTTTTTAAGATTTTATTTCTTTATTTTGAGAGAGAGAGATCATGAGCGAGGCGGTAAGGACAGAGGGAGAGGGAGAAGCAGGCTAGCAGGCTCCCCGCTGAGCAGGGAGCCCAATGGACTGATGGACATGGGGCTCGATCCCAGGACCCCACGATCATGACCTGAGCCGAAGGCAGACGCCTAACTGACTGAGCCACTCAGGTGCCCCTAAAAATTAGGGCTTCTTAAGTGCCAAGCACTATTCAAACCACGCGATATATATTAACTCATTAAATCTGCATAACAATCCAATAGGGTAGGTTCTATTAATTCACAAAGATTTTAAAAGGAAGGAAGGAATGAAGGAAGGAAGGGGGGAAGAAGGTGAGGGAACGAGGGAGGGAAGGAAAAAAGGGAGGGAGGGAGGAAGGGAGAAAAAAGGTAGTGCATACAGCATGGTTCAGAATGAATATGAGAAAAGAACACGTATATTAAGAAACAGTACCAAGAATATCTAAGGCACTGTTAATTGTCTTTGGGGAGTAGGACTAAGAGTTTGAGGTAGAAGGGAGGCTTTTGAAAGAAACAACTTTTGGTTTTGTTGGGCCCTACTATATGGTTTTTAAGAATTTTATTAATTTCTGCACTTACCTTCATTATTCCTTCTTTCCACATTTTTGGTTTTAGTATCCTTTAGTACTTTTAGATGGATCTTTAACTCAGTGATTTTCAGCCTCACCACTTGATATACATATATTCAACATACATATAACTATATATAATCATATATTATAAACAATATATATATAAGTATACATTCATTAATATTATATCTACATAATACCCATGCTATATATATAATGTATATTTAAAGCTATACATTTTCTTTTAAGTATGGGTTTAGCCTCATCCCATGAATTTTGATAGGTGTATTTTCACGATCACTCAGTTAAAATATTTTGAAATTTTCACTGTGGTTTCATTAGCCCATAAGAATATTAAGAAATATATTGTTTTATTTTCAAACAGGGGAATTTCTAGTTATCTTTTTGTTATTGAGTTGCAGTTTAATTCCACTGTACTCAGAAAACATATTCTGTATTAAGGTATTTAAAATTTGTTGAGAGGTACTTTACGGCCCAGAGTACAGCTAACTTCCAAAATGTTCTGCAAGTACTTAAAAAGAACATGCACTTTGTAGATGTTGAATAGTGTTCCACAGATAGCCATTAGGTGGTTTGCTAATCACGGTGTTCAAATCTTCTGTATCTGTGCTACTCAAATGTGGAACCATCGGCATCAGCATCACCTGGGAGCTGCAAATCATCAGGCCCCATCATAGACCCTCTGAATTAGAACTTCCAGGAACACGGCCCAGGAATCTGTATTCCAACAAGCTCTCCTGATCACTCTTATGCGTGCTACAGTTTGGGAAGCACCATTCTACGTCCTCACTGATTGCACGTGTGTGTGGGGGGGTGTTCAATGCACAAAAATCTACAATGATTATGGATTTATCTATTATTCTTGAAATTTTGTTAAGTTTTTGCTTTATGTTTTTTGAGCTTCTGTTATTTTGGTACCTATGAACACAGAGCTGCTGTGTCATTATTATTTAGTGCCCCTCTTCACCTCTAGTAAAACTTTTTGCCTTGATGTGTTCTTTATTGGATATTAACAAAGAAACACCAATTTTCTTTTGGTTATTGTTTACATGTTATGTTTTTTCCCATACTCTTATTTTCATTCTATGTCCTTATGTTTTAGATGTGTCTCTTAAAGAACCCATAATTAGGTTTCATTTTTATGTCTTACCTGACAATATTTGCCTATTATTCGATTCATTTATACTTAATAGAATTACTAGTATATTTGGTTATAAACCTACCATCTTACTAAATGCTTCCTTTTTGTCCCACTTACAATGCTTTCCTGTCCTTCTTTCTTGCCTTCTTTTAGATGGCTTATTTTAAAAAATTATTCCTTCTTTTTAAACAATTTTTTAAAAATTATTTCCTTCTTTATTAGTTTGGAAGTTATATATTCTTTTAGTATTCTTTACGTGACTACCCTAGAGATTACACATTCACGACTACCAAAGTCTAACTTGTACTTTTATTACCTTTTGCAGAAAACGCAAGAGTATTAAGAACACTTACCCTCCCCTCATAACTTATGAGGCATTATTATTGTATATTTTAATTTTATACATATTATAAACCAATAGGACATTACTTTAAACAATCAATACTCATTTATATTCACACACACATTTACCCTTTACTTTCCACCCTTCCTGCATCTCCCACCCTCTACTTGGTATCTTTTTTACTTCTGCATGAAGAGTATTTTTTATACTTCCTTTTGTGAGAAAATGGTACAAATTCTCTCAATTTTTTACTTTATTTCAACCCCACTATCAAAGGATTCTTTTGGCAGATACAGAATTCTAGGGTGACATTTAATTTAGTCCATCTCTTAAAGACATCATTCCACTGTATTATGGTTTTATTCTCTTAAGAAATCAGTTGTTAGTCTAATTGCTGTTTCTTTGAAGCCAATCTTATTTTTCCTTCTAGCTGCTTTTGTTTCAGCTGTGTTCAGTGCGCATTCCTATATACTCATTCTGTTTGGGGACTGTAGTTTTTCATGAATCTAGAGCTTGGAATCTTCCATCAGTTTTAGAAAGTTATCTGACCCACTCTTATATTTACTTCTTGGGCTCCAATTACATTTATGTTAGACTTCTTACTGTATCCGCAATGTCCCTATTTTTCTGATTTTCTATTCTACTGTTTCTCCATTCTTTAGTATGGTTATTTTCTGTGATCCATCTTCCTGTTCACTAATTTTCCCTTCAACTATGTCTAATCTGCTTTTAAATCCATAGACTGAATTCTTAATTTTGGTTACTGAATTTTTGGTTCTAAAATTTCCATTTAAACTTTTTTATGGTTTCCAATCCTCTGGCAAAATTCTCCATTTTGTCTTTTATTTCCTTAGATATATTAAGCAGTTATTTTACAGCCCATATAGGATCCTTTTATTTTCTAGATTTCTATGGGTCTGTTTCTATTATCTGTTGTTTCTATTGGTTTTAGTACATGTTGCCTTGTCTTCTTGTATGTCTGTTTTTCTCTGCTTGTGTGCCCAATGTTGTATTTGCTTTGTTTATAGAAACAGCTGGAAGCCTAGAATGCTGCTATCTTTTTCTACAAAAAATATATTTGCAATCCAATTTCAAGGACTGAGGTATCTGAAGCAGAATTACAGTCTCTGCGAGAGTCCATGTACTTCCAATGCACCCTTGCTGGGGAGCAGCCCTAGCAGTCTAAGGCCTCACTCAAGGGAAATAAGGTAGCCTCCCCTGGTAGGTCCTAGACACCTGGACACCAATTCCCTACAAAGTGGTCAAAAGCACTGCTTAACCTCTCAGCCTCTTAGTCACTCTCTCAGAATTGACAAATGACCCAAGGAAAAGTCATTTCCCCTGACCTTATTTTCTGCTTCTCTACAAATTTCCTGGATAACATCATCCATTCCCAGGAATGGGAAGAACTTAAGTTCTCAACTAAGAACTTAAGTGGATGACTCCCAAGCTACATATTTAACCTTGACCTTTCTCATAGGTTAACTTCCAAACTGAACATTTCCCAACTGAGGTACTGATGGCAATGCAAACCTGGTATAACTACCACAAACCTTTAATTTACCCTCCATCAAACAAGCATTTCCTCATGTGTTTCATTTATCAGACAACAGATCACCATCTTCAATTATCTAGGCTAAAAACCTCAACCACCTTCTAATATTCTTTCCTCCTTACATTCACATCCAATTGTTTACCCAATTTCCAAAATACAAATTCTTCCTCCAAAATGCTTTTCACATCCATCCCTGTTTTCAATCCTCACCACCTCTTTCCTGGATTATACCAATAATCTCTTATGTAGTCACTCTCATTCTAGTGGTTTCCCCTTCAAATTGATCTTACACATTGGTGCTAGATTTATCTCTCATAAATCTGATCATACCACCCAATCCAGAAACCCTTATCTTCCTTATTTTCCTTCATAGCACTTATTAGTATGACATAATATATAATTACATTATAATTTATAATTACATATATTTATGAATATGTACCTCGATAAGGTATATATTCTCCTCGCCTCACTAACCTATAAGCTTCACAAGGACAGATTCTTTGTTGTAGTCACTGTTAAATATAGCACCATGACCAAAAATCACTAGTTGAATGAATATTGTTGAATAAATTAATTAATGCAAAACAGACATCTAAACAGCTCAACATCATAAATGCAGGCATAACTGCAGACATCTAAACATCTACATATCATAATTCCAGACCTTCTCCAATCAGGCTCAAACTTGCCTTACTACCTAAATCATTTCTTCAATAGTCATTGAGTGCCAAAGTAGGCATTAAGAATATAGTGCTGAATAAGACTGCAGTCCCGATCAACATGGAATTCACCATCTATCAGGGGAACAGCATTAAATAATTAATTATTTAGTGCTTACTTCAGCAGCACATATACTAAAATTTAAACAATTCACTATTTGGGGCGTCTGGCTGGCTCAGTCAGTGGAGCGTGTGACTCGACCTCAGGGTCATGTGTTTGACCCCCCACATAGGGTGTAGAATTCACTTTATTTTTTTTTTCAGGATTTTATTTATTTATTTGAGAGAAAGACAGAGACAGCAGAAGCAGGGAGAGAGGAGGAGGGAGAGGGACAAGTAGACTCCCGGCTGAGTGTAGAGCCCATCGCAGGGCTCAATCCCAGGACCCTGAGATCATGACCTGAACCCAATGTCAGATGCTTGACCAACTGAGCCCCCCAGGTGCCCCTAGAGTTCACTTTAAAAACAAAACAAAACAATTCATTATTTAGTTATAATTGTGATAAGTGCTATCAAGGAAAAGTATAAGAAGCTATGAGAATACATAATGGAGGATATGAACTGGGAGTACAAGGAAAGCTTTCTTGAAGAACTGACAGTTGAAGTGAGCTTTGAAAGAGTAGTAATTAAAATGTTTATACATTTTTGTGGGGGTGGGCAGGGTTAGACCATTCCAGGCAGGAGAAACAGCATAAACTGTGTAATTATTATTATTATAACTTCTCCTTACTCTGTGATAGACACACTGCTAGGTACTTTACATATATTATCTCACTGAAACTCCTATAACCTGATGAAGTACATGTTGTTTTTACCCAAATTATACCTATGAGGAAATGAGGCACAGTGAGGTTGAATGACTTGCTCAGAGGTCACAGAACTAACAAGCTGGGAACCTTCCTAATCCTCTCAGTAAAAGGTAACCCCATCCTTCTACCACAGTCCAAAATGGCACCCTCAGGCCCCTGCGTACTACCCCAGGTTAACTTTTGTACCTGTCAGTAACACATTTGTCTGCCCCCCCAAGAAATCTGACATTTCTCAGAGAGAAGAACCCTAACTAATTCATCTTTGTTTGCCACAGTGCCAAGCACAGTGCTTACAGCAGGCCTGTTGAATGCATCAGCATCTGTCGGATGCACTAGGAAATTAGCCCAAAAACCCAGACAAATACTTTTGGCTGGATCGAATTAATTTGTTTACATTGTTTGTTGCTTCTACTCTCAAAATCCATATTCATTTTAGAAAAGTAATATGCTTTCTGCATGGCTGACAGAAAAATCAGTAAAGGAGAAGAGAAGCCAAAACACCAGAACAAAGGAAGCCCAAAGCATCACTGGAGAATGCCAGATCTCCTGGGTAGGGATAACCTGGAGTCAGCATGAGTGAGGAGCCGGCAGGCTTGAACTTGGAGCCTGTTCTAATTGGTGTCTTTGTTCTTCCGGCTACACTGTGTATCTTCTGTTCATTCCTCCCTACCTACTCTCCACACTGCTCTAGCCAAAGGAAGTCACTGGTGGGAGACGAGGAAAAGGAAGGAAAGTAACATCAGACTAATCGTCAGACTAATCCCCTGACTCCCTCAGAGTAAAACTGCCTTTACTTAAGGTTTCAGTTACTATCCTTCCAAATCAGCTTCTACGTACATCTTGGGTGGGTTCTGGTAATCCTTCATCTCTTCAGGGCTAGGGGTAGTAACAGACCTGAGCATTACTAGTATTGCCTTTTGTGGTTTCCCTACACTCTGCCCACACTTCTGTAAATAGTCACTTTATTAAACTCTCCTCGAATTACTCTAATTTGAGTGTGCCATCTGTTTTCTTCTGGGACCCTGACTGATATATTGGCCTCCTGGTCTGACATGCCTCCGAGAAGCAAGGCAATGGAAAGGTGAGATGCAATGATGAGGGACAGGCATGAGGACAGACTGCCGGGAATACTCGAAGGGAAGAAATAGGCAAAAGAAGGTGAAGGGGACAAAAACTGAAGGGACCATGATTCCGATCAGGGCTTCTCCTAGGTAGAGGAAAACTCAAAAACCACTACATCGAAGCTGGAAATAGTCTCTCTACCCTTAGTTTGGGCATTATAATCAAATTAGTGTTAAGATATTTTCTCAGAAAATGTCAATTTAAAATAAATAAAACACCTAATATCACTGGAGCCAACCTGAGGTACCCTGCTAATCATGGTACTGACTATAGAGAAGACAAAAACAACACATCAGTGGCTTCTGTCTTCTTTAAATCTTGCAGATCTATGCCTTATCTGTACTCAGTGTTACAGCAGCCTCAAAGCTCCCGTCTCTTTACACCCTGCTCCTTTGTTCTTTGCACACTGTTTAATGCCGTCTTTCTCCACTAGGACACACAAGCAGAGCCTTTGCAGAACTCAGGGTCTGCAGCCTTCTCTTAAGACAAGTGAAAGAACCACTTTAACAAAATAGCTGCCACTTTCCTTCACCTTGTCTCCAGTTCACCAACTGCATACTTATAGGAGAAATCTGCTCCTGCCGTCTGTCTACTGCCAAAGCAACTGAACAGGCCTTTACGGATAGCTGGAAAAGATACTGTAATTTGATAGTCATCCTTTTTTTCCTGCTCTAATTATTATTTTAACGGGCTTCTTCTTATTTTAATAGATTTTTTTTAATAAGGAAATCTTACTTACAAATTTTAATTAGCTTACTGAATATTCACTGCTTTGGAATAAGTAGTTTAATGAGGAAAGAGACCTCCAGCTACCAACTAGCCTGGAGTGTCTAAAGTAGCTTAGGGGGAAATGATGCAGCCCTAGTGATAGAAGCCCAGGCCTGTGCCTCACAAACCAGGACTCTGCTGCTGGGGCCCCAGGGACAGAGGAATCACACTGCCTCTTGCAGGACAAAAACAAGTAAAAATCCAGTTTTTTGCTTTTTATCAAGAACCTCTGTGTAAGAAGAACCTCCAGCTCTCCCACTTGAAAGACCTGTGACTCTTTGTCAAATTACTTAACCTCTCTGAACATCAGTCTCCTCATCTGTAAGGGTTAGATAATAATTTTTTCCACACTAGACTGTTATAAAAGCAGGTCTTGTGCACCGCTTTAAAAGCTCTAAAATACGTTAGTTGAATGAATGAATGAATGAATCTTAATGTTGCCAATTAACCTCTCTACTATTTCAGGTTCTCATCTGTTTAAAAAAAAAAATCAATCCTTTCTTTACAGTACATTTCAATTACAGTAGCAATGAAGAATAAGTGAACATTTTTCATTCTAAAAACACCTAGCAGAGAAAGTAAGGCCAGAGTTCTTTAAACTCAAAATTGGAATCAGGAGAACAATGGAGTTTTTTGTGACTTGCTAATTTGAATAATCAATGCAAGTTAGCTCTATTTCAAAAAGTAAAAGCATATTAATATCTGCTTCACTAATTAAGAACATGTGACAATTTAAGTATGATTCTCAATGCTTATGACATTTGAAATAATTTCTTCTTTTGTGAATTTTCGGGGTGTTATGTAAAATAAGGGGAACTCCACCTTACTCAACCAAACCAAGTCTTAAGAAATCAGAGATCTCAAATTCTGAGTTCAACCTGCAATTCTACGTTAAAGACATTTATATTTATAATATATTAGCACAAATTAATGTAGGACTAACATAAACTGTAAATTTTTCACCTACCAGTGCCTATTTATATAATATATAGTGAACTTAAAAAACTATAATAATAAAACAATATACAGGGGCGCCTGGGTGGCACAGAGGTTAAGCGTCTGCCTTTGGTTCAGGGCGTGATCCCGGTGTTATGGGATCGAGCCCCACATCAGGCTCCTCCCCTATGAGCCTGCTTCTTCCTCTCCCACTCCCCCTGCTTGTGTTCCCTCTCACTGGCTGTCTCTATCTCTGTCAAATAAATAAAAATAAAATCTTTAAAAAAATAAAATAAAATAAAATAAAACAATATACATTAACTTCATATGTAAAACCAAACTCCTGATCTCCTCTCCCCCTGAAAAACCTGCTCCTCCCAAATCTGTCCCCATCACATTTAATGAAAACTGCATCTTTCTGCAGCTCATGCCAAAAGTATTCAAGTCCTCCTTGACTTTCTTTCTCTTACGTCCTACATTTCATCCATCAGTAAACCCTCTTGGCTGTACCTTCACAATTATCTGGAATCCAGCCACTTCTCATCACCTCTACTACAAACATCCTGGCCCAAACCACCATCATCTTCTGCCTGGATTATTGCAAAGACACCCTAACTGACGGTGGCTTCTCCTTGCCTCCTTCACTCTGTTGTCCATACAGCTGCCATGGCGATCCTGCTAACACTTAAGTCAGATCATGCCACTGCCCAGCTTCCCACTTCACTCGGAGGAAAGGTCTGCCATTACCATGGTGTCCAAGGTCCTGCACCATTTGGATCTCATGATCTCTCTGACTTCATCTCTTACTACTTCTTCCACTTGCTCAGGCAACTTTTACCTCGGGCCCTTTATTTACTGTTCCCTCTGCCTGGAATGTTCTTCACCTTTAGCCACATGGCTTGTTCATTCTCTCCTTCAGTCTTTACCAAAAGATATTTTCTCAGGAGGGGCTTTCTTTACCACTCTATTAAAAATTGCACACTTCACTCCCTGTTCTCCGTCCCCCCTTTAATTTTCTCCATAACACCTATCACTTTATTCTAATTTATTATCTCATTTATTTACTTTATTTGTTTGTACTTTTCCAGGAAAAGGGAAGCTCCATGAGGGTAGGCTTGTTGTTGTGTAAGTAGTAAACTTTTCAGTCAGGTGAAATATATATATGCCAAAAAAGGGGCACACGTCATAAGTAGAGAGCTTGATGAATTTTCCAAAAAGTGAAGATACCCATGAAACCATCACTGAGATCAAGAAACATCAGGGGCCCCTGGCTAGCTCAGTCAGTTAAGCGTCTGACTCTTGGTTTCAGCTCAGGTCATGATCTCGGGGTCATGAGATCAAGCCCCACAAATTTCTTTCTCCCTCTCCCTCTGCTCACCCCGCCCCCACCTCATGTGTGCATATAGGTGCGCTCTCTCTCCCTCTCTAAAATAAATAAAACTTAAAAAAAAAGAGGGGGAGAGAAACATCCCCTTTCCAATCACTTTTCTCCCAAGGGTAACCACTTTTATCCTGACTTTTAACACTAAGATCAATTTTGCCTGTTTTTGAGCTTTTTTTTTTTAAGTAGTCTCCAGGGGTGCCTGGTGGGTCAGTCATGATCCCAGGGCCCTGGGATGGAGCCTGGAGCCTGGAGCCTGGAGTCAGTCTCCCTGCTCAGCAGGGGGATCTGTTTCTCCCTCTCCCTCTGCCCCTACCCCCCAGCTTGTGCTCTCTTGCTCTTTCTCTCTCTCAGATAAATTTAAAAATAAATAAAGTAGGCTCCATGCCCAACGTGGGGCTTGAACTCATGATCCTGAGATCAAGAGTCTTATCCTCTCCAATTTGCATTTTTCATTCATTATTGTTTCTAAGATTCATTCAAATTGGGTGTATGTAGTTGTAGATCATCCTTTTTCATGGCTATATAGTAGCCTGTAATGGGATTATAGCAAATGGATTTATCCATTTCCCCAATCAATGGACAACTGTCTTACTTAAGTTTTCTGCCATTTCAAACAATGTTACAATGAATGCTTTTACATGTCTCCTGGTATACATACACAAGAAGTTTTCTAGGGCAATTTCACTTAGAGGTAAAATTATGGATTGAATGGTACAGGTATATTCAAATTTATAAGATAATGCCAAAAGTTTTCCAAGTGGCTATACCCATTTATATTCCTACCAGAAATATTTAAGAGTTCCTGCTACTGTATATTCTCGCCAACAATGTGTAGACTCAGTATGGTCAAATTTAGGATTTTCCGTCACAACCCGGGAAATGTAAAATGTGGTTTCATTGCAGTTTTTAAATCACATTTTCCTGATTATTAGTAAGAAGGATCTTCTCATATAACTGAATATTTATATTTCTTCTGTGACGTCTTTATTTGTGTCTTATCTATTTTTCAAATATGTTCTTTTTCTCTTATTAATTTATAGGAAATCTTTATGTATTTTGGATTTTAATCTTGCTTATACACTTACAAATCCCTTCTTGCAGTCTGTGGGCTATCTTCATATTTTAAAAAAGGTTTTATTGGAAATGATTTCAAACTTGCAAAAAAAAGTTGCAAAAACAAAAATAGTACAAAGAACATCTGTGTATGCCTTTTACTCATATTCACCTGTTATTAAACATTCTGCCCCATTTGTTTTATCATCTGTGTGTACTCGTGCATGCACACTCTCCCTCTGTGTTTACACATGTTTGTGTGTATGTGTTTACATATCTACATGCACATGTGTTTATATATATACATGCACACATATATAAACACACATACACACACATTTTTTCCCTGAACCGTATGAGAGTAAATTATATACGTCATGGCCCTTTATCCCTACATAAGTCAGTGTGTATTCCCTCAGACCAGAGATATTCCCTTATATCCCTGTACTACAATTACAAATTACAACTGACGTTAATAAATTTAACCCAATATCCTTTGCGGCACTTTTTCCCCCTTCAGTACAAGATCCAGTCTAGGGTCAGGTATTGCGTTTACCTGTCATGTCTCTATCCTCTTTTAGTGTGAAACATTTCCATGGCCTTTCTCTGACATTTTTAAAGAATACTGCTCCCATTCCCCTTTTTTCCCTAACAGAATACTCCTCGTTTTGTTTGTCTGATGTTTTCTAGTGATTAGATTCAGGTTACGTTCCTGGATGAAACACTGCACACAACGTCTACCTGTCCCCCTTTGGTGATGTTGCTTCTAATCACCTGAGCAGGTTTGTCCCATTTCTCCACTCTATAATTGCCTTTTTTTTCTTTTTTAAACCCTTGCAACTAACAAAGGGCCTATGGAGAGCCACTTTAAGACCATTTTCTTCATCAAAAATTTCCCCTAGATTTAATATCTACTGATGATTCCTGCCTGATCCAATCTTTACTAAAATGGCTGTATCATGTTGATGTTTCAGTCTCCATTAAGTACTTTGATAAACATTCTACCACTAAATCTATCAGTCTTTTCCTTTGTTGCTTATACTTTTTATGTTCTTTTTAAGTAATTTCTTCCTACCCTCAAAGTACTAAAGATATTACCTTACATTTTCTCCTGTAAGTTCCTTACTTATGCTTAATTATGATTTTAAGCAGTATTTTAAGCAATAAAGAATAAATCAGTTTCATATACCCTAAGTCTAGCGAAAATTATGTTGCTACAATTGCCTGTTTTCAGTGGATTTCAATTTTTTTAAGTTAGTTTTGTACATGAACAATTTCTGGATTCTAAATTTAATTGTATTTTAGTATGATATATATTTTAAACAATGCTTTTTCTCTTTAAAAAGTAGTTAACCTGTCAGGTCTGGAACATTCTCTGCTTTCACTTCTAAACAACTTAAACAACAGGGCACTAATTTATAAGGCTAGCAACTGATGTCTAATACTTAAAATGATAACATCATTGTTCCTACTTCAGAGATGTGTAGGAGGGGAATTGTTGAGGGGAAATTAACTTCTTTAGGCAGGAAAAGGGTAAAGAGGGGAGGAAATTGTCACAATTTAATGCTTAAACAGATCCCTGAAATTCTGCATTTGAAAGGCTGAACTGGGAGAAAAAAGGTCAGCAAGTCTCGCTTTGTAGACAGACTAATCTAAGTCTCTATTATTTCCATGTCTCAAGCAATTACCAAAAAAAAATTTTTTTTAAACCTAACAAAGCTGTTTTTCTATCAGAAGATAAGTGAAATGAATATAGCAATGTACTTAAAAAAAGAAGTACTGTGTTCCTAGCATTTTAGAATTAGAGCAAAACCTCCATGGTTTGGAGTAGTCAGAAGGAAACTTTTCTCCCACTTATTACACAGCACGTGCTAGGCAAGTCTTACATTACACACAAAATGCTGGTACTACACTAATGAAAAGCCAGGATCGTATCGCTTTCAAAAAATATATATAATCTGTGTTATTCTCCAATGGTAACTATGTTACAGAAGTAAAAAAGCAGCAGACTCATGAAAACACCTTAACTGAAATCGACCTGGCAAACATTTGAATTCTAAAGTCAGAGAGTTGTTGGGAGAGCCAGTAAATGGGGCTTGGCCTCATCAACTGGTCTTTAGCATGTTCACTAATGTTCAGGGGAAATGCGCATACCAGAAAAACACCCACTTAATTCATCTTCCCCGTATGACCCAGCACATTATACTACACCTTAATAGTTCAAGTGGCAGTGAATACTAGATAACCCAGATAGGAATGCTTTATATACGTCTTCACAAGTTGGTAACTAAAATCAATTATATTCCATTTCAAACTGAGCAAGAGGAATCAAGATAAGCCACTATTTCGTAAAAGAATGACGCTCTTAAATGATAGCTTAATTATGAATCTAAGATTGTTCTAGAGGTTCCATGGAAAGTAATGCCAAAACAGAATTTGGAAATTATCTCAAACCCAGACTCCAATGCCTTAAAGAACAATGACTTAAAATACTGATATAAAACTTTCAGTGGAATCTGAAGGGGATCTTTAATATCTTGGACTTCAAATGTACATCAGGAATATTTATTTAAAAACTACTTTAAAATTTTTGTGTCCCAATAGGAAACATCGAAATTTGTGCCAAAGGTCAGCTTTTCCTTGAGTTCCACTGTAATAGCTGGTTGGTAATTATCACATTTGCGTGCTATAAAGAAAAGCTATCCCGATGTCAGTCTATAAACAACAGTATGAGTATTTAAATAAAATTATATTTTAGAGCTAATGCCAGTAAAATATACTTATTTTATAAGGAGGTACAGTTGATTATTTGTCTCCACTCCTCAATCTAAATACCCGTCTATCTGCCTAAAACTAAATGTATTTTTGTTAGAAGATGACAGCTAATTTCAGGGCCACAATTTATTACAATAAACATTAAAAAACAAACAAACAGTGACAGGTAAAAACTTAATTCTTCTGTTTAATGAATAACAAGGAAGCAAAGAAATCCTTGGGACCCAAATATCATAGCATGGTTACCAAGAAAAGACTTAGTGAATTCCTCAAAGCTTTCACCAAAGAGTTATATTAAATTTCCTTTCGGCAACAAATAAATTGGTTTCTCACTGGTAGAAGCTTAGGTCAGTCATCTAAATCAGGGAAAGCAGGACTACATGCCATTTACTGAAGAGTCACTTAAGAATAAACCGTGTCTCTCCCCATGGCATGTTTATGTCCTCTCTATAGAAGATTTACACTGGGGTGGTGGGTGATTATCTTGATTCCTTGCCACTTAGGATTAAAAAAAAATTACCTAAGCTTTAAAAGGTTGCATAAAAATGTGGAAGTATCTATATTTTCTTTTTATCTTCTTTGATGATGGAACACATGGATCTGAAATTTGGTGATACCCTGAGAAAAGAATAGGGTTCCTATATCAATAGGGAAACAAGACAGACCCATGGTGTCCTCTCACCTGTGACACTGTGATGCTGCATTTCTTGGCCAGCTCCTCTTTGGCTTCTTCACTGGGGTAGGGGTTACTGAGGTGTGAGTAAAAATATTCATTCAAGATTTCTGTGGCCTGTTTACTGAAGTTACGCCTTTTTCGTCTATGACAAGAACCAAAAGAGAATTATAGTTATAATTAGCCTTAACCAAAGAGGGGTATACTGATTACAATTATACAAAAAAACCGGATTTCTAGTTTTAAACATTTTTAGGGTCTGATTTATCACAATGATATTGCAGTTATGCTCTTGGCATCCTCCAAAGCACTACCCAAATCATTTTAAGATGTAGGATCACTAAAAATACAAGAATGTGAAGTACAATTAACTCAATTCTTTAATTTATTCAACAAGGATCTAATGTGTTATAGGTTCTCAATGAAGATCCAGTGGGAACAAAACAGGTAAGACCTATGGGAGAGTTTACAGGAGAGTGGAGGGTTAAGGGACAGAGCAGAACGTTAGGGGGAAGAAAGCCATTAAACATGTATCACGGAAATAAATACAAATTATGGTGACCATATCAAGGGTCACGAAGGAAAAGTATAAGGTATACCAAAAGCATATAAGAGGGAAATTTAACATAGATTACGGAGTCAGGAAAGGTTTCCTTGAAGGGGTGACACTGAATCTGAGACCTGGAGAATGTGCAGGCATTAGTCAGACAAAGAGTAGAGGGGAAGAGGAACGAGCAGAGAAAGTGGTATTGAAACAGAAAAGAGCTTGGAAAGTCCAAAGGGGTAGAGGAGACTGGAACACAGTAAAAATCAGGGAACGTGAGTTGAGTATGGAAGGATGGGCAGGTGCCTGATTATATACAGGCTTAGTGGATCCATAAGGATTTTTGGATTTTAAGTGCAATAGGAAGCTATTAAAGGCTTTAAATTTTATGTTCCAAAAAGACCATTCTGACTGCTAAGAATAGTTGGAGGAGGAATGCAGGAAATGCATGAAAGGAGGAATGCATGAAAGGAAATGCAGATTTTTTAAAAAAGATTTTATTCATTCATTAGACAAAGAGAAAGAGTAAGCGTGAGCACTTGCAGGCAGAGTAGCAGGCAGAGGGAGAGGGAGAAGCAGACTCCCCACTGAGCAGAGAGCCTTACACGGTGGGGATCTCCACCCCAGGACCTAGAATCATGACCTGAGCCAAACGCAGATGCTCAACTGACTGAGCCACCCAGGCGCCCCAGGAAATGTAGTTATTTAAGGGGACAACTCCAATGGTCAAATTGAGAGATGATGGTAACCTGGCATAGGGTGAGAGTACTAGAAATAAAAAGATTCAAGATCTACCTGAAAGGTAAAAACAGTAGGACTTGGTGATGGACTGGATGGGGGCAGTGGGTGGAGGAGAAAGTGAAGGAAGGTAAGGAAAAAATACATTAAGCATTTCTAGATTTTTCTGCTTAAGCAAGTCTCTGGACTAAGGCATCATTTGCTCACAAGGGAAAGAGTAGGGGAGGAAATTTTCTTTGTTTTTACTAGGAAGGGGGTGGCAGAGTCAGAAGACCAAGTATTTATTAACAATTTATTTCAAACAGCAAAAATGTTACTTATATTTGGGCTTTGTTATTATGATTTTAAAGAATTCCAGCCTGAAAATTAGCCTTTGTCAGACTTCACTTTAAATTAGATCCTCCAGTAATACTTCCCCAAATAATTTTCTTAATACTGTCTTCCAAATAATCTTAATGATCATCTCACTTGTGATATCCCCTACTCAGGAAAGAGTCGGTAGGCAGCTGTAACACGTGTAGACCCTATGAGATTCTTCTAGTTAAAATGATGTTACTAATACGGCAGGTTAAGTATGTGATCTATGTCTCAACATTAAGGGAGAGCCAGGGGAGGAAGAAATCTAGGTCTGATCAAAACATCTCAGGTTATGAGTCCTGAAATTTCCTAATTTCAATAATTTTTTGGAAGGTTAAACCGTCGGTTGTTCCCTGAAGGATGAAGAAGAGATTCAAGATCTACTTAGGGATTAAGATCAACGGGATGTAATGATGAATTAAATAGGGGAGGTGGTGAGGAAAAACAGGGAGGGAAGGAAAGGGAGAGAAAGACACCAAGAACAGCAGCCGGGACTTTTGCAGCAGTCATGCACTCCTCTCACGTGGGGCGCTTTGGAGAGGCACCTGATGAGGAGGTGTGTAGGTGAGTAGGGTGGAAAAGTCTAGAACAGGTACTGAAACTGTCAGATCTATAGATAAATTACCTGGCCCACAGATCGTGTTTGTTGAGACCACACAATAATGACCTACCCATGAAAATCTAAGTTTCTGGCTTCTCATGAAAACTTGGAAGATCAGTCACACGAGTCCCACATTCTCAGAAGCCAGCCATAGGCTAAAGCTGAGTGATGGCTGTGCCCCCAGATACGCACCCATCTGTTCTAATTCTCACTGTCCCTCATCCGGTCACTCCACTCAATTCTATTATATGTAAGCTTGTAAATTTGGGACTCTTAAGTCTAAAACATGGAGTCCAGAGAGCCCTTTCTTGTTAGATGGGATGCTGCATAGTTCCTGAATGGTTAAATAAAACCAATTAGATCTTTAAAATAACAATAAATACATACATACATACATACATACATACATACATAAATAAATAAAACATGGAGTCCAGCAGCAAGACGGAGACTTGACACAAGGGCATTTCTCTGGGAAATGAAAAGAGGAATGAGCAGGAACGTATCTGGGAAAGCAAAGCTAAGTTTAGCTCGTTTATCGACTGTGCCTAGGAACGGTTTTAGTAAACACTGAAAAACCTCAGAGAACAAATTTGAGCAGAACAGAACACCTCACCCCAGATAGTCTGGCTATGTCCAAACTGCTAGGGCACTTCTACTAGAAGAGCAGAGGGACCTATGCAAATGTATTCTTAACTGTTTTGCACTGGTACATGCTTCAACTTGTCCAATTACCAGGAGAATGTGAGTGTGGCCATAGGAGGAGCCAGAGTGAGCAAGGAAGTCACATATCTGAATGAGCATGTTTGCCTAGAGCAGAAAAAGCCTGGCTGCTCAGGGTAGAGGGCTTGCTGAAAGGCACTACAGGAGGAGTTGAAACCGAAGCTCAGTGTTTGCATTCACTTGAAGGCATAAAACAGAAGAACTTGGTGTTACACTTTATTTATTTCTTAGAAAAACATGTAGAAAATGCCCATTAAGCATCCCCCTAAGTTTCTTTCCCGCAGGGTCTAGCACAGTCTAAATGGCTGTGCCTCAGGCCAGTGTGCAGTGGTGCCTCGGTCCCAGGGCTGCGTCCCATCAGCATCACAACATCACTAACAGCCATCTCTGCAGGAGAAGGGACTCTGCTCCAAGCTCTGCCACCTTCCCATTCTGCCTCTGCTCACTCTGACTTTTTAACATACTTCCTCTTCTTGGAAGAAAAATAAATCATTTAGGTGGATACATTATGAATGCAGTTATGTAATAAAAAAAAGCACACATGTTGACAAGAATGGGAAAGTATCAGCGGAAATAAGGATAGCAATTGTTAGGAAGGATTTCTTTCTGAAGGAGGTGCTTTTAAGTATCTTTGTTACATAACATTTTTTATTAAAATACTCAAAGTTGAAAAGCAATTTTGAAATTTTTTCGTTTTTGTTTTCTGACACTACCTTAACACTCTGACTTGAGATATTAAAAGTATAAAGCAGAAATACTCATTCATCTGCCTAGCCAATAAATTATCTTTTGCAGCTTACTGCATTTAAGCTTGCTGGAATCATGGGGAGTATAAACGTTCAAGACTTGGCGGCTGCTTTTCAGTGACAATGTGGCTTACTGGGGAAGAGAAGAAATGTTCCTGAAAAGCTACAATAAAGGCAGTCTGAATGAAGTTTGGTCTAGAGAATTGTAACAATGTACTATCAGTATTGAAGAGAAAGCAAGGACTAGTGCAGTGGAGTGATTAAAGTGGGCTTCCTAAAAAGGGAACATTTAGGCTGGGCCTGGAAAGATGAGCAAGGTCTCACTAAATCGACAAACACAAGCACTCGCTCCCTTCCAGGATCCATGCGGGACACCCTCACAGATGACAACTCATCAGTGGTGACCAAGTTGGGGAGAGGGTTGGGAGTTTACTGTGGAAGGCCAGCGATGGGGTTTGGGGGGTGGGTTGTGGTTCCAGTCAGAGGAAACAGGTAAGACCAAGAGGGATTTCATTTTGTATTAATCACAGGAGAGAACAATTTAATGATATAAAATGAGAGCACTAAAAATGTTTAAACTTTGATCTAATAATTCCATTTCTGAGAATTAATCCTTAGGAAATAATCCTAAAGATCAAAAAGTTTCAATGCATAAAGATTTTCACTGAAACACTAGTTTCCATAAACATCTGTTTAAAATAGAATCCTCTTTTCACCATTTTCTTGCCCCTTACCTTGTTTTATTTTCTTCACAGGACTTATCATCCTATTACATTTCATTGCATAACTGAATAGAACACTATAGCACACAGGCATACCTTGTTTTACCGTGCTTCACAGATACTACAATTCTCACAAATTGAAAGTCTGTGGCAGACCTGCACTGAACAAATCTATCAGAGCCATTTTATCAATAGTGTTTGCTCACTCGGTGTCTCTGTGTCACATTCTCTTAATTCTTGCAATATTTCAAACATCTCTATTATTACTACATTTGTTATGGTGATCTGTGATCAGTGATCTTTGATGTTACTATTGTGATTGTTCTGGGCTGTCAAGAACTGTGTCCCTCTAAGACAGCAAACTTAACAAGTGCTGTGTGTGTTCGGACTGTTCCACCAACTGGCCTTCTCCCGTCTCTCTCCATCTCCTCAGGCCTCCCTATTCCCTGAGACACAACAATACTGGTATTGGGTCAATGAATAACCCTACAATGTTCTCTAAGTGTTCAAGTGAAAGGAAGAGCTGCACATGTCTCACTTGAAATTAAAGCTAGAAATGATTAAGCTTAGTGAGGAAGGCATGTCTTCACTAAAGTTGGTAAAACAGGCCAAAAACTAGGCCTCTTGAGCCAAATGGTCAACCAAGTTGTGAATGCAAAGGAAACGTTCTTGAAGGAAATTAAAAATGCTATTCAAATGAACACATGAATGATAAGAAAGTGAAAACAACCCTATTGCTGATGGAAAAAGTTTTAGTGGTCTGGATTAGAAGATCAAACAGGCCAGAACATATTCTCTTAAGCCAAAGCCTAATCTAGAGCAAGGCCCTAACACTTTTCAATTCTATGAAGGCTAAGAGAGGTGAGGAAGCTGCAGAAGAAAAGTCTGAAGATAGTAGGCATTGGTTCATGAGGTTTAAGGATTAATGCAGGTGACTACACGAGACAACAGATTTTCAGTGTAGACAAAACAACCTTATATTGGAAGAAGATGCCATCTAGGACTTTCATAGCTAGAGAGGAGAAGTCAATGCCTGGCTTCAAAGCTTCAAAGAACAGACTGGTTCTCTGGTTAGGAGCTAATACAGCTCGTGACTTTAAGCTGAGGCCAATGCTCACTGACCATTCCAAAAACCCTAGGGCCCTTAAGACTTAGGTGTTCAATCTACTCTGCCTGTGTCCTATAATGGAACAACAAAGCCTGGATGACAGCACATCTGTTTACAACATGGTTTATTCAATATCTTAAAGCTCACTGTTAAGACCTACTGCTCAGAAAAAAAAGATTGCTTTCAAAATATTACTGCTCATTGACAATGCTCCTGGTTACCCAAGAGCAATGATGGAGAGGGACAATGAGATTATGTTTTCATGCCTGCTAACACAACATTCACTCTGCAGCCCATGGATCAAGAGGCAGTTTGACTTTCAAGTCTTATTATTTAAGAAATACATTTTGTAAAGATACAGCTGCCAGAGATGGTGATTCCTCTGCTGGATCTGGGCAAAGTAAACTGAAAACTTTCTGGAAAGGATTCTCCATTCTGAGGCCATTATCAATATTCATGATTCATGGGAAAAGATCAAAATACCATCATCAGCAGGAGTTTGAGAGAAGTTGACTCCAACCCTCATAATGACTTTTTAGTGGAGGAAGTCACTGCAGATGTGGTGGGAATAGCAAGGGGTCTAGGATTAGAAGTGGAGCCTGAAGCGGACTGAACTGCTACAATCTCATGATCAAACTTGAACAGATGAGGAGTTGCTCCTTTGGATGAGCAAAGAAAGTGATTTCTTGAGATGGAATCTACTCCTGGTGAAGATGCTGTGAAGATGGCTGAAATGACAACAAAGGATTTAGGATATTACATCAACTGAGTTGATAAAGCAGCAGCAGGGCTTGAGAAGACTGACTCCAATTTGGAAAGAAGCTCTATTGTGAGTAAAATGCTATCAAAAGGCATCACGTGCTACAGAGAAATCGTCTGTGAAGAATCAGTCATGCAGCAAACTTCACTGCTGTCTTAAGAAATTGTTCCAGCCACCCCAGCCTTCAGCAACCACCACTCTGATCAGTCAGCAGCATCAACACCGAGGCAAGACCCTCCACCAGCAAAAAGATTATAACTTGCTGGAAGCTCAGATGATGGTTAGCATTTTTTAGCAATAAAGTATTTTTTAATTAAGGCATGTACATTTTCTTTTAGACAAAATGCTACTGCATACCTAACAGACTACAGTACAGTGTAAACATAACTTTTATATGCACCGGGAAGCCAAAAAAATTCATCTGATTCACTTTATTGTGATACTCGCTTTACTGTGGTGGTCTAGAACGAACCTGCAATATTGCTGAGGTATGCCTGTATTTATTTACTTGTTGATTGTCTATTTCCCCAAGCAGAATGTAAGCTCAACTGGGGCAAATATGTTAACCTATCTTGTTTACTTTTATAATCTTCAGCATAAGTAAATACTTGTGAAAGGAAGGAGGAAAGGAAGGAAGGAAAGAAGAGAGAAACTATCATGGAAATTAATAGAAACAACTTAAATGCTCAAAAATGAAGGAATAGCTAGGTAAATTATTTATCATATATCCATTTGGTAGACTTCAACCATTAAAATATTTAAAATTAGAGTTTATACTATATAAAAATGTGTATTTACTCATGGTAAATTTTTTAAAAAAGCAAACCAAATCATGCACATTGTACCAGCACAAGAACATTTTTTTAAAGCCCCCAAACCAGAAGGAAATATCCTAAACCATTTACAGTGATTTTTTTCTTTGAGTAGCAAAAATATGGTTGTCTTTTATCCTGCATCTTTCTATTCTACAGATTTTCCAATTTTCCATAGTGAGCTTGGGATTTTTTAAATAGGAAAAAAATAGAATAAAACTTCAAAGAATCTTAGCAACCAAAAAAAAAAAATAATTCAGGCTGAAAACAGGTCATATAAGGCCTTAAATGCTAGGTTAAGTAGTGTGTATGTGAGTTATCCGGCACTGCAAAGCTACCGTGGTTTTTAAGTAAAGCAATCAGGGCATCATAGGGATGCTTCAGAACCAGAGAAGGGGTGTGGAAGAGGGGCGAGAAAGGGACTGAGACTGGAGACAGGGAGACACAGGAGGGAACTGTGCTAGTCAGGTACAAAAGGATGGACTGAGTAGTGTGAGGGTGAAAAGAGCTAATTTGGGCAATGCTGAAAACCAAGCACTGGTTTTTGTGACTAATTCAGTATGGAAGAAGAAAGAACCAAGGAAAGCCCTTAACTAGGAGAATGGTAGTATAGTTAAGTGGCATATGTTTCTCTGTTTGGCTCTAAGGAAGACCTCTAAGGAAGAACACTGTCCCACACACCTTGTTTTCCAGTTGAGAGGCTAACTTGGTTATTTTCTTCAATATTGTAAAATTTGGATGATAACTGCCACCTCTGTCAGATTGCAAGGGAGAGAGAGCAACACAAAACAGAAACCCCTTTCCAAAGCTGAAGACCGATCACAAGCTTTAGCAGTGCCCAAGAGGCATCCCCGCAGAGACAGCTCAGAGGACGACAATTCTGCTACGTCATCTAGAAGGTGCAATGCACCATATACAATTGATTAACTCCTGCAAAACTTGGTGAAAATTTCAGATAAAAGGGAAATCTTCATCCTTACAGAAGAAACTGATAGGCTTTCTTCCTTGACTTGGAAAAACAGTATTTGTGGTTTTTGTGGTCATTACTATTAACTACAACACCACTTCCTCCTTGGGAGTACCAGTGTTTCCAAGTATTGTCTTATAATAGGCACAGATAATGTAACATCCAAAAATTCTTAGAAAGCAAACCTTTGTTAAAACAGAGTTACATACTGAAAATTATCCTTAACAATACTCTTTAGCATCAGAATTAAAGGCTACATCTTCCTAAGTCATTAGTACCAGCAGTAATCTTATCTGCTTTCTGAGTCACCAAATTGGTAGCTAATAGTAGGACCACTCCCAGACAAGAGGAGGCTTCACAGTGCAGGCACCACGAATTGAATTACCTATCCGTTGTAGAGAAGAGCTCTTATAGCCAAATCAAAGAAGAATCGAAGACCAACGGGCCAGTTTTACAGAAAGTAATATACAAGGAGTGAAAGGGGAAAAGAAAAACAGCCACACAACAGATTTGTGGCCTCACATACCTGGCATCAAGGAACCTTGATCTTAAAATCATAACTGCTTCACAAGTGCTTTGTTTGAGCTGCATCTGAATGGAACTAAATTTTCGATGGATGATGCCCACCATTCTTTCAATCTCTTTTGGGGAAATGGGACGTGTTCTACTCTGCTCTCGGAGAAGGTTCATCACATGTGTAGTGAATTCATTACATGCCTGTAAAGGGGGGAAAAAAAGTCACTCCTTAGCAATCTGGTATTTGTATTATCACAGCCAAATATTACCATCTAAATTTCCACTTCATTTGCAATTGCCAATGGTATTATACAGTGGGTAGGGGAAAATGAAAACTAAGACACTTGTCAAGTGGCAGTGGTAGTTAGATGGGGCAGCAAGAATTCTGAAACTATGAATGGCCCAACATGCAAAGGAGGCATAGCACTCAACTGTCCTCCCACCCACCCTTTTCCCAGTTCCAAAATGAGGTTTTCCCATTGGAGGATACGCTCTACCAACTCCTGTGTATGAATATGAATATATGTGTATTGTCAATACTAAGCACCTCCAATTTTCCTCTGGGTTTTTACATTTGTTCAGCAAATGTTTACTGAAGGGCTATGGAGTGCAAACTCTTCCTGATGCGATTAAGGTATAGAGAAATGAGCAAGATGTGGACTTGGTCTTTAGGAGGATAAAATATATATAAGAAAATAATTCTCAAACAAGCAGTCTGTGCAAAGTGTCACAGGAAAGATATGAATAAGTGCTTCCTAAGTTCCAAGGAGGGAGTGTTCTTATCTGGAGGCAGCGATCACATCAGGCTTCATGTGGGCTTTAAAGAATGGGTAGGATTTTTGAAAGGTGAATAAAGGTAGACATTAGGAAGAATGCTAGGCACAAGAAAAGCCCTGGAAATAGTGATATGCAGCAAGTTCAGAGGATGAGAGAATATGTAGAGAAGAAGAGGGGTTCAGGTGCACGGAAGGACATAAAAGGCCTTGGATGCCAAGCATGCCAATGTCCTAGAATAATTCGGCTGTGGTGTGGGCCTTATCAGCAGATAGGAGCCATCCGTGGAAGACGGGTAATGCAGCTCAACTCTTCAGGGGAGGTGCAGCAGGAAAATAAGGATCAGATTTGGGTCTCAAACTTTGAAGTTAACAACCCTCAACCCCTCTTTCAGTTCACCTATATTGGTTTAGATCAATAAAACCAAGTAATGGGGCCTACACCGAAATCTACTACTGCTTCGGTAAATAAAGCATCAGTCTATACCCTTGAATAAAAAGAACATCTTCTGGCATTTTCATTAAAAAGGCAAGACAGAGAGATTCTGTATCTTACTGCACAGATGCCCCTGGTAGGGCGAGCAGACAGAACAATCATTGATCACGGCAAGACATAGTTTGAAGCTGTAATAATGTCCACTTCCCTACAGATATCCTGAACATTGCTCACATATAGCACATGACGGTTTTTCTAACTGCTCATTAGAGAACTAACCTTTCAAGTAAGTACACTGGGTGTTTCAGTTACTCTAAGCTTTAATGGAGCCTTTCTATAAATATTTCTAAGGTGAGGTAAAATGAGTCTTGCTTATCAGTTAAAGGGTACTTTTTTTCCCCCCTGTAGGTTTCAAGTCTTAAGCAATTTAAGTGAGTAGTGACCCCAATGTTACACTTACAGGATTCTTCAGAGTGCAGAATTGTGCAGTATAGACAGACAGTAGGCATCCAATGAACATCCACTGACTGGTCAGTGGTATTACAATTTGAGAGTAATGTTGATTAATATCTGTAAGTACATTATCCCTACACCATCTGTGAAGAATTGTTCACTTGCAGTCTGTGGATAAGATTAGAATGTCTGTGACTCCCTGAAATCTTATCCAAGTTGTGTGCAAATGTATTACACCTGAAGGGACAATCTGTGGAGTTCTGTTTTCTTTTCAGATTCTTAGCCAGTTTACAAAAAAAAAGGCTAAGATTTATTGTCCTAGGTTATGACACAGTAAAATGTTAAAGAATTGTGTAGCTCTCAAACCAGAAGTTCTTTCTATCTTTAAGGAAACCAAAATGAAAATAAACTTAAGATTGGCCCCCATTATATAACTTCCACGACCTTATGCCAAACAAGGGGTCACCCTGCCAAGAAATATACGTATATTCTTTTCTTGCACTTTCTCTAAAGAGATGTTCACATAACTTCAAAATTATATACTTTGACAAACTCTCACCCTCTGTTTTCTCATCAATAAAATGAAGAAAATTAGACTAGTACCATGTCCCCACACTGGGCTCAGAAAGTATGTGCTTCTATAGCTAGTTTCAGAGAATGTTTATACAGGGTTCAAAAATACAGTATGTTTGGAAAATGCTGAGTTAACCAAAATTTTTAAAGATTTTTGTTTGTTTTTGCAAGACTCCTCGACACTAATATGGTGATATGCAGAATAAAACTTTAAGGGGGAATGGAATAGCCAACTTCTCCCAAATACATTTTTGGATAGATTTTTTGGATACAAAAATCTTTTTTCTCTAAAGAGTCATGCTGTCCAAAAGAAATACATTGCAAGCCACTTATGGAAAAACAAAAACAAAAACAAAAAAACTCCAGTAGCCACATTAAAAAAATAAAAAGAATCAGGTGAAATTAATTTTAAAAATACATTTTATTTAACCCACTATATGAAAACTATTAACATTTCAACACATAATCAATATTTTAAAAACACGGTTAGTGAAGTATGTTACATATTTTCTGGGGCACGCTTTCTAATCCAGCATGTATTTTTACATTGACAGCACATCTCAGTTCAAACTAGCCAGACTGCAAGGGCTCCACAACTACCCATGGCTAGTGGCAACCAGACTGGACAGCACAGGTCTGTGGCTTCTTGGGGACCAATGTGCTAAGAAAAACTCTTTGGGAAACTGCATACTGAATAATCCTTGATGTTTCTTTAATTCTTCCCCACCATGCGTACACACACACACACACACACACACACACACACACACACAGTTTCATTTATGAATGTCCTTGGTGAAGCAAGAGAAATTATTCGTTTTATTACATCTCAATCCTTCACTACGTCTGTAATATTCTGTGTGACAAAATGGGAAACAAACAAAAAGCACTTCTACTGCATATCAATGGATAGTTATCTCGAGAAAAAGCACTTGTGTGATTGTTTAAGTTGTGAACTAAAGCTGCTTTTTTCATGGAACACCATTTTTTAAAAAAGCAAAACCAACAAATTATAATTACACAGACTTGTGCATTTGGCAGATGTCCTCTTAAAAACGAAGTGTGCCTGTCATGTCAAGTAAAAGAGCTGACAGTAAGTACTGTGTATCATAACGAGTTTTCAAGTGAACTTTAGAATTTTGGAAAACTTGCATCCACCGTTGTGAGCTTCACAGTTTCCCAGACTTTCTGATTAGCTTGGTGTTGATACTAATAACTATATTTTGGTGTTATAAAATGGAATGTGTCAACACTGGAAGATATACAGAACTCAGTGAACCAGTATCTTCCAAATGATCAATGCATGATATTACGAAAACATGCATAGGTAGAAGATCCATTTGAATTGCATATTAGACCAATGGATTTTAAAGAAACAGAGTGCAAAGAGTTAATTGGTATGGTTTCAAACTCCGCATTGTAACTAACCTTTAAGAAATTACAACTTGTCAAGTTTTGGTGTAATATCAAAGAAGAAAGTCCACGGCTATCTGCAAAGGCTATTACCATACACTCCTGCCTTTCCCAGTGCCATATTTGTGTGAGGTCAAATCCAGATGCTCTTTGCACACTTGAACCACATTACAGCAGACTGACCGGAGAAGCACATGTAAGGTCCAGGTGACTTCTACTGAGCCCAACATTAAAGAGTTTGGCAAGAATATAAAAACAACGTGATTATTCTCAATAGATGCTGAGGTTTGGGGGAAAATACAGATTTTTAAAAAAATGTTATTTAGGTTAACATATAATGATTTATTGTTATTTTAACGTTAATTAATATATACTGTTAATTTTTCTCAGTTTTAATTTCTCTTATAAAAAATGTTGACAGATATAATCCACCAAATAAAAGCTCTTAGGAGTCTCTAATAACTTTTAAGAGTCAAGGTTTTAAGACCCAAAAGTTTTGAGAACCACTGTACTGGACTATGGAAGCATTTTTAATTTGCACATATAACGTTGCAAATTCCTAAAAACCTAGCTCACACATTATGGTAACATATATCTTTGACAGGGTGTATGTCTTGATAAATAATCCAAAACCCCTGTGTGAATGATACCTGAGATGTTAGGTCTCTTAAGTTTTTCTCTGGTTGCATTTTAATCTCTCCAGAAAGAATGTCTGCCTATGGTTTCTAGGAAGCATGTAGAAAAAAAAGGGTTAAAAGCAAAAAGTTTCTGCATCTAAAAACTCATAATTTCCTAAAACATTTGCTGAATGTCTCACAACTTATTAAGTGAACTCATCTATGAATGCAAATGCTGATTAGCAATTTGGCAATAGCCCAACATTCACAGAATTCACATAGCTTTTCTTTAAACCAGTAGTTCATACATGATTAATTAGAACATCTCATTTATGTAGTGTGCACTTTAGCTCATTACTCTAAGTAAAATTCGTTAAGTATTTACATTTAGATAATTAAAATCTGGGTACACCCTTAAGAAAGATGCATACACTTTAGGCAAAGTGATTTTTTTCCTTTATACCACTGAAAGTAAATTACAGCCTCATTTACAGCATCATCTGTACCAGTTCCACAGCACAGCACAGTACTGCCTCATCCTCTAGTCCTTAAAAGGTATACATTTTTTAAACATATAAATGCAGTGAGAATGATCAAATGATTGCAGAGTTGTTCTGAAGGGCCACCCAACCACATACTAGCATCGATGCCATTTATAATGTGGGATGTTCGCTTCAAACATTTATCACAGCTTCTGTCATACCTGTAAGACTATCCTATTAAAATAGACATTGGAGAAATTTTTCATTGCCTTATTATTTTTCCAAGTGAAATTATCAGTTAAAATTTTTCTGGTCAATGTCCACCATACAAATGTAGAAACACCTTGCTTAATTGGAATACTCAGGAAATAAGAGTTTTGATTCCTTGAATTTTCTGATTTAAGATAATGGCAGAAACCTCTTTTTCAGTTAATCCAACTGTTGAAAGCTATCTAAGATGCGCATTTTTGTTTGTGTTTTAAAACACACATAGCAGTAACATAGTTAAATGAACATAAAGTACGAAAAGCTTCATCTGAAAAAACACTTTCAATCAGCTCTTATTATGAGACTTTCTCCTTGCCATTTGCTCCTTTCTCCTTAATAATCCAAAACCAAATGAAGATCTGAAATATTTGATTTATGACAATGATTTTAATGATATTTGTTGGCTAGTAAAACTGGCTCCTCTATCTCCACACATATTTCATTTACACTCAAAATTAAAGTTTTCAGGTTTGTTAAACTTTCAGGTTTGTTTAACTTTGTTAAAGTTTCATTTGTTTTGTGGTGGTGCTTTTTTTCCATTGTGAACTCAAGATACAATCCCTTTCTTGCCTGTAAATTCACATCATTGAATGTAAACATATAAAATCAGACAGTGAGCAAGCACTAATTTTAGAGGAAGCTTTAAAATGGGTCAGTGATCAGACCTAAAAACTGAATTGGTCTTTTGTAACCATCTAGAGAAGCTAACTGAAGTCAACTGATCATGATACCCCCATTCTAAAATCTACTTTTCAAAGAAAGAATAAATCTCTATTAAAAGTTATTGCCCCTCAAATTTGCATGCATCCATTTTCTAGATGTCTTTATAACCTTGCAAGTAACTCTAGTCCAATATCATAGATTTTGTATTTATGGAATGCTTACTAAATCAACAAATTCTTCTTGTTCTAGGATAAAAGTCAAGATTTAAAGATTTTTTTCTAAGCCAAGTAGCATGAGACCAATATGAGTAAGGAACAGCCACAAAGATGAAGTACCTACTGTATCTCAACACATCTCACCTAATTACATGATTTAGGGGCCTATCTCATGAGGATTTTGTAAGGAGTATATTCCATATGTTAAGTTCTTTGCACAGTCTAGGACATAATTAATACTTAATAAGTGGCAGTTATTGACAATGAAAATGGCAATTACATGAAATTCGTATTTTGTATATGTTAGCTATTCTGCAAGCAGTCCCTACTCTGATTAATTAATACAGTCAATATATTCAGGCCTTTCCACTGCCTGAATAGTACAGATGGAAGTTGAAAACAAAAGAATATTCAAATATAAAACAATTCATTTTATTAATCAAGTTTGTGGTCAAAGATACATTTGGTATGTAGAACTAATAAAGTAGAAACTTGGAGGAAAAAAGGGGAACACTCAAACACTCTTTCCAGCCAAGGAAAAGACCCAGCATGAAAGCTGACAAGAAGTAAAACTCTTCCCTTGGAGCAGTGAATGACAAAGCCTTGCCTGGGAAAATGAAATACAAAGTTTCCATCAGATAGGACGCTTTTGTCTTTCTTGCTTAACTCTTAAGAACAAGCAGCAAAAATGGGATTAGGAGTTTTTGGGCTACACAACCTCTAATGTAATAACATCAGCATTTTTTAACCTGATAAAAATAAAACTCCTTTACAAGCAAAGGAGATTTTGCCAGCAAATCTAAGCACGTAAATGTTGAGATCCTCAAAAAGCACAAGGACATGCCTTTACGATGGTTTAGGTTCCACATTCATTCTCCATTCCCCCAACAATTTAATTCCCTGTGGTCTGAAAGTCCTTTAGTAGTTGAACGGTACCTTACTGGCCTTGGGTATGTTCAGTGTGCATGCTTGGCTCCAATGCTTCACCTGATTTGAGGTGAATTCAAAAGACATCCGTGAACTCAGAACGCAAGTTCCCAGATGCTTGGGGAGGGTTGGGACCCTTACAACACTTTTGCCTTCAGCAAAAATGTATTTCAATATAATTATAGTAGATAGCTTTCAATATGTCATCTCTATTATAGCAGCTGTAAATTATGGAGTGAATTGCCTGTGTACAAGCATTTCTTCTGGTACAAGCAAAGTGGGAGAGCTGCACAAGCGTGATATATCTTTTTCTTTTTAACTGAGAACAAATGTCTAAGTCAAATTTCATTTGCAAAAACCAATGTGTCCACTTCCCTTTGGTAGAGAGGTGGAGGAAGCCAGAAGGCCTTCAATTTTTAAAAACAGGCTCCCCAGGACCCCTGGCTCAAGTTCATTAGGAATTCACTTATTCTAATAGTTGGGCCTTTAATCTTAAGAGCATATTTGAAAGGTATAGTGAAAGCATTTTTCAAAACCTGTAGCTAATCAACAAAAAGACAAAGAAGCAACCAGGTTGTTTTTGTTTTTCCCCTAGCTAAAGAGAGAAGCAATGCACCCCAAACCAAGTATTATAAGACAGTTGCTGCAAACTTCAGAAAATCATATAATCCTGTTGGGTGTCAGGATCAACAAAAGAAAAGTGAAATAGTTTTGATTTGTCTTGGGTGGTAGTAATATTCAAGAACCTCATTCTACTATATATTCTATGCCTGATATTTCAAAAGTGTTTATAAGTGAATTTAGATAGTTATCACCAAAAATCATTATATCTGAGCTATGTAATGAAGACATAAGATCAAAGGACATTTTCTGGAGGAAAAAAAGGACAGGATTTTAAAGACAGTACCATTCCTAAAACACACATATAAAACTGAGCCTTGCAGCTTGGATTTAATTTTGCTCAAACTGTAGCTCTAGTCTGCTTAGCTTTGTAAATGTGGCTGTGTTTATAAGGTACTTTAATTTACTGCAGTGGTAGTGTTTGTTAATTTTATGGCAATCTAAATCTAAACAGGCTTCAGATACATTTTCATTACAGCTTCATTGCAAAACACAGTAGAGTGAATAGCTCTAAGATTCCAATGTAGTTTTTACTTCTTTCAGTAAAAGACTCAACACAATTTTCTGATGAAGCCACTGCCTTAACATGTATGTTCTTCCTATTAGTAATAAGCTTCTGTCACTCAGAACACTCATGTTCACTTTTAGGAGGAAAAGTATAATTTCTGGAAAGTCATTAAAATAGTTGTTTTTTCCATCTCTACTCTGATCCCATTTTAAATGCAAGTCAACATGAGCAAATAAGAGAAAGCCAGAATGTACTGAATTATTTTCTAATTCTATATAAGTAGCAGCACAATTCAGTGGAAAAGGAAGGCATATTGTCAGAAACTGACTTCAATACCTGATTCTGACACTAACCAGATGTGTGACACTGGACAAATCGTGCAACCTGAGTCTCATTTTCTTATCTATAAAATGGAAATTATAATGCCACCGATCTTGGAAACGCCACCTTTCATCTCACTTAGTTCTGCTTAGCCCTCCTAGCAGCTCCAGAGCATATCCCTGGAAGGTCTAGCCCAGACAGAGCCCACAACTTGTATCCCTAAGACTTGTAAAAAGCAACTATCTTATGTCACAACTCACTGATCTAATAACTTAGGAACTACAGACAGAAGAGCTACAAAGCCAGCCCCAACGACGACTCGAGCGAACTAAATGCTGCTCTATTGTTTCTGAAACAATTTAGAACCTACAGAAGAAAATTTGTAAACTTAAATTCTGCTAATCAGCCAACCAGTCATCACATTCCATCTATTTATTTGTCCATAAAACTACAGTGATTTCATATGTCTGTGTTTTTCCTTCAGAAAGTGTCAAAAATGAGCAAGGCAATATATATTTAAGTGGTTTTTATTAGGTTACTGAATATATCGAGAAGTAAGATTCATTATTATGCTTTAAAACTCATTATTTCCCAATATATTGAATCCAAAAAAATCTAAAAATACATACTATAGATTAACTTTTGAAGAACCCGTGTGTATTTTTAAAGCAAAACAAAACAAAACCAAACCCCTGGTGACACTGACTGATGACAGCCTCACCTGACTTCCAACAGGGCAAGAAAGAGAAAAAAGGGAAGCTGGTATGAAGAAACATGGCAGTAGACAGTAAGGGAACCACATTAATTCTTCATCCAAACAGTTGGGCCGCTTGGCCCCTAATACTATAGATCTTTCCGTGCAAGGTGAATGGTGGTATTTATTTAGTAAGTATGTATAGATGTATTTAACATAAAGTTATGTGATTAAGATCATACTACAAATTGGAGCCATTTTCTTCTGTTTATGCTCAGGGCAACTTTTTCAACCATGACTTCTTTTGTTTACTCTCAATTACTCACACGTCAAATCAGAAAGCTCCATTTTTTTGCAGGTACATACATAAGATAATTTTTCCAAAATGCTTATTTGCACTTCTGCCACTAAAAATGATCCCTACACATGAGGCTAGAGACACAGTTTGAGACCCCAGAAAGTACTATGCAGAAAAAAAAAAAGACAATATATTATAATATTAATTTATATTGAATTTTAACATCAAGCTACATAAACTTTCTACCCTCCCTCAAAACACACTCACCTCTGGAACAGAATCCAACATTTGCTTAATACCACCATATCCAGAATATTTGAGAAGGCAATGAAAAAAATAACATATACAACTGAAACTATGCAGGGAACTCGAAGAAAAACCAGTAATAAAACTGACCAGGACACCCACATCACATTAAAGTATTTGGACTTCACGAAGTGCCTGACTGAGCAGTGAAGTATTTGTGGGTGAAACGGTATGATGCTTAAACTTCACCAAAACCAAAACAAGGTGTGTGTGTGATAGGCAGAATAAGGCCGGCAAAATACTGGCATTCTGTATCTGGGTGATGGGTGTCTAGGCAGTGACTTACTTTAGGTTGGGCTCTATGAAACTGCCAGTACACAACTGTTTTTGACCAAAAAACTTAGCAATTTCACAGGAGTCAACATAATAATATTCTCTTTATTTGGGAGTACATTTAAATATTTCCATAATAATGTTTTTTAAAATTATCTGCTAGTGAAAAATTCTTCAAACTAAATAGGTTTTTAGGTTGAAACTAATGGTTAAAATAGGTTTAAAATGAACTACCAAGATTTTACCTGATGTCACTGAATCTAAGACTTATTTTTTCCTACCTTCTAACATCTCTGTGAAGTATGGAAGCATTTGACAGTCAACGGCATGTTATAGCTCAGCTGGGTAGTGTTCACTTTTTTCTTGGTGGTACCTAAACAATGACCCAGCTTGAAATCAAAGATCCCTTAGGTTCACATAATTGCTGAGGATAGCATTTTTAATCCACACCCCCCATCTACTCAGGAATTTAGCACACGATGCCCAGTATTCCATGTCCCAAGGTACCTATAATTACCCTGGGGGTCTCCTCTTCAGAGAGAAAGGCCAGAACCTGCTTACTTTGTGATGGTAGCTCCCTCCCCTATAGTCTGGCACAATCCATAAGAATTAATTCCTGGGAGGATTCTGGAGCTCACAGCATAGGAGGAAGAGCTCCCTGGGCAGTGCTTCCCTTTCAAAGTTGTTAAAACTCATGAACAAGGCCAGTGCGTAAATGTTAATTATCCAGAGCTTTGAAGGGCACCAAGCAGTGAGGTTAGAGGGGAAGGATGGTGGCAGGTGTGGTAGTAAGGGCACGTGAATGTGAGGAATGAATAAAACTAAAACAAGTAGATGGGACAAAATAGGTTTCGCTTCACCTCTGAGATCTCAAAGGGACTTCATTTCATGAATCCAACAATTCACTTGGGTTTTTGCATTGACCTTATTTATTTCGCTCTTTGTGTTAACACCTACCCCTCACGGCCCTCAGAATTGGTTAGCGCAGTCTAATAGAAGAGCAATAGAGGGTTTGTGCAGGACTATGAGAGTGGCGGCTGCTGACCTGTTCATATTTCTCCAGTTCTGTGTGATAGATTTGTCTGATCTGGGTCAATTTGGCTCTGTAATCTGAGTGTTCAATAGAGTTATCTGAAGAACCTCCAGAGGCTGCCGCGGCTGCAGCTGCTGCCGCCGATCCCCCACCTTTCTCAGGACCTGAAACCCCTTCTGCCAAAAGCATATTGTCCAGTCTCATTAGCTGGGGATCGGGAGGGTCCTCCTCCTGGGCTCCTCTGATGCTGAGACCTTCAAGGAAAGAGAGAGACAGAGAGAGAAGAAGCGAGAAATAGGACAAATAGTGTGAGTATTTTTGTTTATTTGAGAAAATGATCAAACAACATTAGTGTACTACAATTCATGCTGAGAATTTCTTTTTTCACATTTATCAATAAGCATAAGTATGAAAATGCTTTTCGAGAGAATATTTACATGCATCCCAGAATTTCTATTATTACCTCCTCTCAATTTATCCTGGGTTGGGTCCCCGGGAAAAGGTAACCCTGGCTTCTCAGAATACGCTATGTAACATCAATCTTCCCATATTTCGAGGATTTAAGCACAAAATGGGAAAGGGGTAAAAAATGTGGGGTTTTGAGAAAGGAAAAAAAATAATTCCAAGGATATAAAACAAATGCATCTAAGAGTAGTTAGTCTGTTTCTCTGTACGGTTGGAAGAACAGAATTTAAAATCCCACAGAATAATTCATTCACAAACTATATCCAAAAATTAGAAAATAAACAGGATTAGATGGGAGTTTCCATTGTGCAATTTTAGGGGGAGAAGAGAAATTCATACATCATGAGGCAATTAGCTATGCTTTAAATATATATATTAGTGAATGAATTTGTTAAGCAATTGCCTGCAAACTGTGAAATCAGGAGCCTAAACAGAGTATTAAAAATGTACCACTGGAATGGCAATACGGTGCTGGGCACAGTAGTCTCAATCTAATTTTGCTTTTAAATCAAGAACTTCCTAAGTGATGCCCAGTCAGCAACCTCATCTGAGAACTATAGATCACAGCTGACAATTCATAGGTTTAATCAGGTCACATAGGCTTTCTGCCAAGATGTTTTCAACAACACAGAAGACAAAGTTTTAAAATAATTATCATGGTATAAAAAGCACTGGAGTCATGACAGCTCAAAATCAGCATTTTCATTAATGTGTAACATAATCTAAAATATCCCAGCCCAATTAACCTCTGTAAATCTGTTTAAAAGCAGGTTCCCCACACTAGTTACAAGGCATCTTGGGGAAGGGGGAGGCGGGGAAGTTGGCATCTTGCATGTCTGCATTTGGATTCTGCCTTTCTCGTCTGTGCCTGTTGTTGTTTATCCACAGTGGTGCACACTCTGTGTCTAGTGTAACTTACATGACAGTAACATCTATAAGCTGCCAAGTACTCAACTGAGCACCAGCTCTGTGATTTTATATGCTAACCTAAAACTACCACCAGTTCTTTTAAGAACAGATTTCATTCCTAGATGTCCTGAATTACACCCACAGCATGACAGAGCTCTCGGTTGTTTTAACTCAAATGCACAACTTTAATTTCCTCCCTCAAAACACTTTAAAGCTGTCACTTTCATTTAAAAATATACTTCAGAATAATTTCAACTGGGTAATAAAACTAACTCACAATAATTTAAAATTATATCTGTTGCCTGTTCAGAGGCAAATAAATAAGGTTTGAAAACTGTAATGTACTAAGACAATAAATTCATTTAGGGAACCAGAAAGTTAGAGAACTCTCTTAAATAAGATAAAATCAGGATCTGTATCAACATTGCTGACAATTAAAAACAGAAAAACATGTATTTGCTATTTCTTCTGGATCTGGCAAATACTGGTTACGTTGGTATTTTTAATTTAACATCTTTAATTTTCTTCCCTTCCAATTCACTTTGTTAGATGTTAAAATCCCATGGCCTCGACATGCTTGCAGTTGCACATACCAAGTTTTCTGTGCATCTGGCATGCAGTGAGGACTTACTGCGCAGCCTCTTCTCTTGCACTCTGGGCTCGGCTTCATTTTATATTATTTGTTTGGGAGGTCCTTAAGTTTCTCCTTTTTCAACTAAATTTTTGTTCACACTTTTGTGTGTTCACAGTTTCTCTTTTGTATTTATACAGATACTGGTGGTTCTGGAAATGCGGGGTTTTTTTTAATCTACCTTCAAGATTCCTCCAGGTTTCCAGTTTTCCCCTTGTACTTATACATACTGATCTTTTCCCTACGGATATTTGGTGAGGTTCGTTAATAGTAGATTGGCATCCATAGTCAAAATTATTACACTTCCCTGCACAAGTGTGGCAGTGCAGTGACTTAATACACAAGGAAGCAGACTATAAGGGAGACAGAAGAAGGAAATTCATCAGGAAGAAATGCAAAAAAAAGGCACTTGTATACATTGCTAAATACGTATATAAACCAATACCACTACACCAACAGGAAGCAAACCTTAACGTCAATAGTAGTGGACACAAAAATAAGTATGTGCTTTTATCTGTTACAACATCTTCCCCTTGTGATGAATAACATCTCTTCTAAAATCATAAGTAAATCGACACTTAAGGGTTTGCCTCAAATATAGGGGGGAAATGTTTTAACGCAATCCTTCTGCATTTACTTTATAAATTATGTGCATCCAGTCAAATCAGAAAAATCATTTCCTGACAAAAAGTTCATACTCCCTTGGATGAAAAGTACTATAGTACTTTGTAATTAGGCAACACTGAGAAGGCTGTTTATCAATACTGAAGTCATTTTCATATCTACACTTGGAAAAGTGAATCAAATTTCTTTCTCTACTAAGCAACATCATGATTATGGATCTTTAAATAGAAATATCTAGTTTCCAAAATTATTTTTAATTTAAATATTTCTAGTCATATTCTTACCTTACATTCAGATTGCTATTTTATTCCTTGCCCCACCTACCTATTCACTCACTATTACTTAGCTTACTAACCTGCCAAAGTCACACATGGCTCCCAATTACAAGACCTACTCCTCTGGGCACCTATAAACATTTTAATGAACCTAAATTTGCAAGGGCCAGAATGTATCTGCCTGTGTAGCTATCAAAAGATCTTGATATCTTCAGATTTAAACTTGGAAAAACAACAATTTAAAAATTGCTCATTCTTGTTTTTAATCCAAAATGTATAGTAGGACATTTACAGAGATTTATGAAGTTTTACATCTAGGCTCCTCGGTTGTAACAGCATTATAAAGTTAAAAAACAACAACAACCCTATTTGCAATCTACTTATAACCACAACATTCATTTCAGTATCCCTAAGACTTAGACAAATCATACAAACACAGTAAAACATTGTTTAACAATGAACTTGGCTTTGTTATAAGCCCACAGTTTTTGCATTTCTTTCAGCAAATCCTAATTAGCTGTCTTTCAACATGCTGTGCACCTGCCCCACAGATAATGGGAGAGAGCATCTGCATAGACGACTGCATTCGGAGGGCAATAAATAAATTACG